>NC_084515.1:15382285-15677285 GCF_024500385.1 Phyllopteryx taeniolatus | reverse complement strand
GCCACTCTAGTACTCGCACTGTTATACAACGAAGCCATGCTTTTGTAACACGTGCAAAATGTGGTTTGGCATTGTCTTGCTGAAATGAACAAGGGCATTCCTGAAAAAGACGTTGCTTGGATGGCAGCATATGTTGCTCCAAAACAGAAAGTGTACCTTTCAGCATTAATTAATGGTGCCTTCACAGATGTACAAGTTATCCATGCCATCGGCACCAACATACCCCCATAGCATCACACATTCTGGCTTGGAACTTTGTGCTGATAACAATCCATAGTCCTTTTCCACATTGGCCCAGAGGACACGATGTCCATGATTTCCAACTTGCATTTGTAGATGTAGCGACGAACTGTGTTAACTGACAATGGTTTTCTGAAGTGTTCCAAATCTCACGTGACAATACCATTTATACAATGTTGCTGTTTTTTTTTAATGCAGTGCCACCTGTGGGATCAAAGGTCACAGGCGTTCAATGTTGGTTTTTCAGCCTTGCCGCTTACGTGCAGAGATTTCTACAGATCCTCAGAATCTTTTGATGATATCCTGGACCGTAGATGATGAAATCCCTACATTCCTTGCAATTGTACGTTGAGAAATGTTGTTCTTAAACAGTTGGAATATTTGTTCACAAATTGGTAAACCTCGCCCCATCCTTGCTTGTGAACAACTGGGCCTTTCAGGGATGCTTCTTTTATTACACACACCTGTTTCCAATTAACCTGTTCACCTGTGGAATGTTCCAAACAGTTGTTTTTTTAAGCATTCCTGAATTTCCCAGTCTTTTGTTGCCCTGTCCCAGCCTTTTCGGAACGTGCTGCAGGTATCAAATTCAAAATGAGAGTATTTGCAAAATAAATAAAGAAAGAAAAAAAAATAACATTAATCAGTTTGAACATTATCTTGTCTTTGTAGTGTATTCAATTAAATACACGAAGAGGATTTATAAATCACTGTATTCTGTTTATCATTTATGTTTTACACAACAACTTAACGTTTGTAGTTAGCTGCATGAATGGGCTGTCTTAATAATGGACATTGATCATAAGTATTCAGACCCATTTAGTTCATTGCTGAAATGGGCTGCTGCAATAACGGAAACAAGGTGAACATTCAGACTACACTGGTTATATGCATAAATGGCGAGCTGTCAAGGGCAAACCAGATTGTAAACATTCAGACTTAACTAGCTAGCTAAATAAACAGAATGCTTTAAGAAGGGAACCAGATGGTAAACATTGAAACAAAAAACTGGTATTTCAGTCCATATCCACTGTAGATGTGTATGACAATCATTAAAAAAACACTGTGCTTTAAATATGTCATCAACAGCACAGCTGGACTCCTTCACAGTCTCAAAACACATTTTCTTCACCCCACAAACATTCACTACACAGGATAAATAGCTGCAGCGGATAAGTGTCAGCCAACGTTTTATTGCAAATTCAGCTTGTGAACTTTGACAGTCTGGAACACGACCAGAAGATTCTAAAAAAGTGCATAGCAGGCAGACTGCTGGTTTGATCCTGCTGTAGGCATGTCAGCAGTGCTCTATCTAGTGGGGGAATTGCTCTATACAGATACTAAAAATGTGCTGTTCTTCTATTATCAATTTTTTTTAAAAAAAACACCCCTTCGTAAACATGTATTCACTGTACTTACCCTATGATACAGACATACTGGTCAGAATATGGTTAACATGCATGTGTTCCATCAGATGATTTGACTAGAGAGCTAAAGAAGGTATATAGCCCCATCTACTGTTCGTACATAACAATGACCTGGAAATATACCTGTAAGATGTATTCAACTAGTTATCTGCATAAATGGGTTGCTGCCCGAATAGAACTGAGTAGTAACCAATCAGAACCAACAACTTACATGCAGAAATGGGCTGCTGTCAGAAGGGAACCGGGGTTGAAAAAAATACAATAAAACCCAACTAATTAGCTACTTAAATAGGGTGTTGTCAGAGGGAAACCTAAACATTAAACAGGACAGGTTTTCTGCCAAAATTGACTGCTGTGATAATGGAAACATGAAGTGGACATTCATACCCCACTAGTTAGATACAGAAAAAGGCTGCTGGCAAAAGGGAACCAGATGGTAAACATTCAGACTAGAGGTGAAATCAACAAATCTATTATAAATTTGATCGACAACTATTTTGATAAAGAGAACTTGTTTAACTTAAAACTTTCCCATCTGCTTTTACTTTGGTAAATAGTGTTTAACATTTTAGCCTATTTTCTGACATCTTACGGACGAAACCAGTAACTAAATCATAATCAACGTATGTTTTTTCTTTAATCAGACTCATCGATTAATCAAACAAATGATTGACAGATTATTAAATTATCAAAATAATGATTAGTTGCAGCCCTAATTCAGACCCAATGAGTTAGCTGCAGAAATGGGCTATCGTTAATTAACTAATATTTAAGCAAACCATTAGATCGGAAAATGGCACAAGACAAGTTCAACTTAAAAAATGTTTTCCATAAAACATATCTTGTCAGACTTCAGCTTAGTGAGGATCTAAAGGATCCAGTCCATTTGTTTTGCTTTTTTGCATCGTCAGCACAATGGGACACTAGTGTAATGATAACGATAGAAAAATAAATTGAACTTTTGTCATCAGTCTCTGCTAGGACCTTATTCCTGTTTGTCAGGCGTCCAAAGGATGAGGAGTTTTACTTTAATATAGTTTGGCGTGAAAATCTTTCACTCACATCCGTAGGCTTAGCTGGGAGGTCTTCGGTTTCTTCATCGAGGAACGGCGACTCGTAGTCGGAGATTTGCTGGCCGCTGTCTTTTTCCACGTCCTGCTCTGACTCGTCTGTTTCTATGACAGCCAGGTTGTCTAAATATAGTAGATACGAGGAAGACTTTTGCGATTAAAACTGGTTAACTGGTTCTGAAAGGCTTCTTCCCAATGTACCTTCATCAGTACTGAGCGTGTGCGGTGCTATTGGGAGCGACAGAGAGGTGGCCGGAGGTCTCCTTGCGAGCTGAGGCTGGGGACGTCGCTGTTGGGGGTCGTCATCGTCGTCTGACTGTCCACTGTCGCTGGAGGAGCTCCACGCAATGTCCACCGTGTCCTCATTGCGGTTGTCTGTGGTGGATGAGGAGGATAGATGCCATGTTTTGGGGGGGGTGAATATATATATATGTATAAAATATATTAGATACATTATGACTAATTATTATTCTGGGGCAGCACAGTGGTGGAGTTGTTAGGACGTCGGCCTCATAATTCTAAGGTTTGTGATTCTATTTCAGCCTACGTGACGTTAGCGTGTTCTCCCCATGCTATGTCAGTTCTCTGCTAGTACTGAAGTTTGTTCTCTCATTCCGAAAACATGCTTGTTAGGTTCACTGAATACTGTAAATTCTCCATAGGTGTGAACATGATTGTAAATGGTTGTTTGTCTATCTGTGCACTGTAAATGGCTGGCAACCAGTCCAGGTTGTACCACACTGGGCTAGGATCCAGGTCACCTGCGACCCTAATGAGGACAAGCACTATAGAAAATGGATCAGTAGTAGTTTAGGATACCAAACAAGGATGGAAAGAAGGAAAGATGGATGGAAGGTAGGAAAGTAGCTGGAAGAAAAGAAAATGGATACAGGGGAGGATGGATGGATGGATGGATTGATGGATGGATGGAAAAAGAGGGGGGTTAGTGTATACTGTACCCACTTCTGGCCTACCCTGTACACATAATGTATAACAATGTAGCCTGAGCAGTGCCTTTAATGATTACATTAATAAATTGAGTACATACTGCTTTTATGTAAATAATAAACATATTGTTGAATCAATACCTATCGGAAATAACTTTTTTTCACCAGTTACAAAGTACCTGAAACTGGTGAATGCGCCAACTTTCTTACTACAGACAGTTTTCTTCCAGAAGTCTTCACATCCTGCAACAAATCAGCAAATATAATCGCTAAGTATAATACTGGGGTGGCCCAAAAAAAATAATTAAGAAGAAGAAATCACCTTTATGAGCGGAGAGTCCAAAAAACTCTCACCGCATTTTTCCCAGCTCCTGGCTGAAGACGATGACGAAAGTGCGGATTGTTTTCTCACTCCTCTCACACCGCATTCAATATCATCCGGGAAGAAGACACACTTTAAATCCCTAGACCACTGTTTACGCTAGACAAACACACACATCAAATGGGAAACAAACAGCACCTGTCTCGGCGTTTAGACCCTTTTAACTATCAGCTGTGAGCGGTCAGAAGTGGGAAATAACAAACCTGCCAAATTAGCTTTGAGTACTACTAGCTCATTAGCAACAGTAGCAAGCTAGTTTCTTACCTTTCTCGAAGACATGCTTTGTAAATAAAGTTTCGCTCGGGCCGAAGACTACTTTGTACGGATTTTGACACCCCATAACCCCAACTGAGAATGTCAAATTAACCTGTACTGCCGCATTGTTTGGGACTCAAAACTGAATGGTAGAAAATGGAACTACAGTAGTTGATGCACTACCCCATGCTAGTTACGGTGCGTTTGGTTTAATCACCGGCATGCTCCGATCGGCTGTGTTAAGCAGAAGAAGAATATTTTCTGTACTTTGAATTACGGTTGCTATCGCCTGTAATTTTCTAAATACATCTATCAAATGTATCAAAAGGCTACAGCTGCGGTGCATTTAATCACCAGGTGGCCCGACTGTGTGGCAAGAACCTGACGTTTTCGATGAACGGTCACTAACCTAGTTGACACTTGAGCTACTTCTTGATGAGTTCTGATTAATGCGAAGGGTACCAGTTTGATACACATTTCTGAAATAACATATTAGCTCCAATTACCTTTTACTTATGTTGTAAATAATATGAATCTATGTGAAGACATTGATCATGATCATTTCCCACAATGATCAATTCTTTATTTAACAAGGCAGGAGCAAATAATCAACATGCAACACTTTATTATTACTATAAAATTAGTAAATTGATTATTTTATATAATCACTTCAACACATTGCTAGGATGACTGGTGAGCTATTTTTAGAACAGGGCCATGGGCTACTCTTGTGGTCCGTGGGGCCTACCTGCAGCCCAGCGTGTCCCACTGTTGGTAACCCCTGAATTACAGTATTGTAAAGCCAACGTGCCATCTTGGAAAGGTTTTTCGCTGAGTAAATATAAAATAGGACATCCATCGAGTCTATATCAAAAATACTGTTATTTCTCATTACTGTGGAGATTATTTGTAAAGTATTCAAGGCATGACAACGTGGACTCAAACATTTTATTACAGCAAATCCATCCGAATCTCAACTTTCAAATAGCAGATTAAACTTACAAAAGAAGCTCACTTAACATACTCGCTTTTCTTATTAAATATGTAAAAATGTCAAGTTATTCACAAATAAAATGCAAACATGCAAAAACAAAAACAAAAATTTATCTAGGGAATGTATCATGAGTGGGACATGGAAGAAAAAAATTTAACATTTACCATTCATTAATTATTGACAGCAAACATGGTTTACATTCCTTTTCATTTACACAATAATATATAACATGACTAAAGCGTTATGGTGCGCTGCCCAGCTGTCTGTTAGTAATAATGCAATATTAAGAAAGGGTATACAATGTACTTACTGGAATATATAGCATAACAAAACACTCAGTGGACTGACCATTTACACCAGAACTTAACCGCTAAGAATCATCACAAGCTGAGGTTTGAAAACTTAAAAAATGTTGCATTGTAACGGACGACTATGCCCCCCAAAATATGCATCTTCTTTCCTAACAGTTATGGCATATTATCAATGAAACCGTTGTGGCGTGGCGTGACAATGCTTCAAACATGTCCTAGTTTAGTCATACAATAGTGTTGTATTCACAATTCATGCCTGCAGTGTCCGTCTTCACACGGACCCAGAACACATAATCTACTATGTCTAAGGCTCGAGAATGAGAATAAATATGGCGAGGGTCTCTGGACAGATTGTCCAATACACTCAAAATGTCAGTGCAACAACACGTGTTGGAAGGAAGGAAGGAAGGGTAAATAAGAGCTACTACGAACACCCTTTCTGGGCTTTTTGCTTATTGCAATCTTGTGGTTCAAATTGTGGACATCAAAACAACCTAAATCAAAATTGGAAAGCTAACAGCAACAACTTCAGCATTTCATTGAGTGAAACATTTGATAGTCCTTGTGATGGTCTGAGCTCCACTTTGTGACCACAGCAAAAGTCACAAAAACATTTGAACAGTGAGCGGAGGGATACTTTTTATATAAAAAAAAATAATAATAATTTTTTTTTAAATGAAACAAGGTGATGGTGTCTACTCGGGAGGTGGCTTCAATCTGCTCAGTCTTTGAGAGAACAAAAAACCATGAGAGGAAGAGTTCTCACATTAAATAGAAGAAAGAGTGTTTTTCAGTCAGTATTCGTCCTGTTCCTCCTCCTGCTGATCATCCAGCGCCTCCTCGTGGCCTTCTTGGTCCACGTCGGGCCCGTCTCCCTCAGCCAGCTCCTCAGCTCTCTCCTGAAGAAGAAGAAGAAGAAGAAGTTGAGAACAAGAAGAATACAGTATTCCCCCACCTATTCGCCATTAGAAACTTGCGAATTCACCTATTTGCATTTTTTGTTTGGAACCTATCCTGTTATTTTCTGAAAAACTCGGTTTAGTGTATGTTGCTTTACTGACCTGATCGTCTATAGCATAGAGGACTTCCATTAGCCGCTCGACGAAAGGAGCGTTGTTTTCACCCTGTTCTTGACAAAGGAGCTCCACCTCTCGCAGTTTGCTGAAGTAGTGGTCCCGCTCCTTCTCCACACCTTCCAGGGCCACTTTTAATGTGTTCACCTGCAAAAATAAATAATTTTAGATAGATAGATAGATAGATAGATAGATAATTAGATAGATAGATAGATAGATCTATATATATATTCCGCGGCACGGTGGAAGACTGGTTAGAGCGTCTGCCTCACAGTTCTGAGGTCCGGGGTTCAATCCCCAGCCCGGCCTGTGTGGAGTTTACATGTTCTCCCCGTGCCTCCGGTTTCCTCCCACATCCCAAAAACATGCACGGTAGGTTAATTGAAGACTCTAAATTGCCCGTAGGTGTGAATGTGAGTGCGAATGGTTGTTTGTTTCCATGTGCCCTGCGATTGGCTGGCAACCGGTTCCGGGTGTACCCCGCCTCCTGCCCGATGATAGCTGGGATAGGCTCCAGCACTCCCGCGACCCTTGTGAGGATAAGCGGCTCAGAAAATGGATGGATGGATATATTCCAAGTTAATTCATTTGCAAACCTCAAAGGACTCATTATGCATTGTTGTTGTTTTTTTAACCAAAACAATCTCACGGTGTCATAATGGGGACATATTATAGAAAATTGCCTTTTTAATGGCTTGTATGTTAATATAGTGAGCCCCCACCTATTTGATGTTCACAATTCACAAATTCACTGAACGTTTTTGCTGAAAAACTCACCTATTCATGTTTTTGTACTCTTTCTGGAACGCCATACATTGTCACAAGATGGCGCCAAAGCCGGAGCTAATATGACATAATTGATGTGAAGGAAGTGCATTATGTTGAAGTGATACATCTCGACTGTACTAAGATCTCCATCTGTCGTGATGCCTCGTTTGCGAAAGTTACAGGGAATGTTTGCTGCATGTGATGTGTATGTTTTTGCTCTGCTCAATTGCTATTAAAAACTTCACGCTGACAAATGACTGAAGACCCGTTATTACTTGACAATTAGATATTTTTTACGACTTGCCAAGGGAACATTCATGCATACTTCCGGTAATCTGTAAGCCATTTATTTTTGGGGGTAAACGCAATGTAAAATGAGTTTGGAATGATATTAAACAGTTTGGGATTATAATTTTTAGTACCGTATCGCATGTTTATACTATTAATATAGGAAATTACTGTATAAACATTTTTAGGGGCGTGTCATTTAAATTTTGTTTGTTATTTGTGTAAGGGCTCTGTCCCTATCACCTGTGCCGAAATATGCGCCTAACCCATGAGTGCAACAGCATGAGCATCTGATAAATCGCGCAGACTTGATTGCTCGGTGAAGTTGTCGACATAGTGGCAGTGGCATCCATGCACCACATACACACAGTAGAATATGAAGTGCTGCCTCCACGAGTCAAAATCCTTTCAATGGACCTCATTCACTGGCCGTGGTTTTTGCTTGCGCTATAACAACATTCCTGTTTGGGCTGAAAATGCACTTTTGAGCCATTTTTTGGCCCAAAATTTTAGGTGCATCACTAATTAGAAAGAACACTAAAGCCTCGGAAAAATTAGGAAATGTAAGCTGTTCGATCACAGTTTCTGCTTGTTGAGTGACAACATCATACGGCACACAGACAGCTGCAACGGGACATACACATGCATGCACATACTGTACAAGCACTTAAACAGAAAGAGGGTAAAAGTGATGAGAAGTGTCCTTTTCATTATTACTGTAATTAGGATAGTCAACTCAGAAAATGTCTAGTTTCAGTTATTATCGTTGAAGCTATTATTGTTTTTCTAAATGACTGTAGTTCCAATTATCTTCTTGGGATCAAGATTTGTATTTGACATCTTTTTCGCAGATGGTTTTTTCGTATCCATGGTCTGAGGAGGTTCTAAATTTGTTCACAGAGTACAAACAAAGTCAACATAACAACATATTGATGAATTGCAGATTTGTGCACATTTGACACACAAATTCGTGAATGAGGCCCATTGTCATTGTCCCCCCATCACATGCTGTAACGGCTTAACCGCAGTAGCAAATCGATTCTGAGTTGTATTAGACGTGATTTAAGGGCACGTTTTAGAGGTCAGGAGCTGTGCTCGAAGGCCTAATGGTTTATTGATTAGCCTATGGATAGCGACTCAATCATTGGCTTTTTTAAAGTCCTGTATTGATTATTTAACTTCAGCTAAGAACATCATCCAGTCAGAGATAATATGTTAATGTTCGTCCCTTAGAGATAACCCTGTTGTCTGACAGCAAGACGGATGGATTGGACGTACCCAATGACATTTTTAGGGGAAATGCTACACAACATCGCAGTGGAACCCCTGAATGTTGCCCTAATTTCAGAAGTCAAGTGATAATTTTAGTAAAAAAATGAAAGCTGATGCATGAACCTATGAAGTTGGTCCATATTCACGGGGGTGTTTGCTTATCTTGCGAGACCTCGATGCAACAAGGATCGAAGGATCAACTCCTTCGTTTTGTTTTTGTTTTTGGTGGGGGAGGGGGTACTTTTTTTTGTTACAACATATCACAAAGTAAAGAGAAGCCTCAGCAAAGTGTGTTAAGAGAAGAACAATATGCACAGGAGGTTACAGTGAAGAAAATGGAATCATATTCAAAGCAGAGTAGATATTGCGCAGTAGAAAAAGGTGATTGGAAGGCAAGTTTTATGTAAGACTTACCTGGTCAGTAAGCTGTGTGACCTGCGCCTCCAGCTCTTTCTCCCCTTTGGCGGGGGTTGATGCCGTAGGGATCTTTTTGGCTGAGGAGGGTCGGGATGTTGGTGTCGCTGACTTTGGGGTTGTGGCGCTTGACCTTGATGCTCCTGTAAGGAGTGTAAAGAAGAAAAACAAATTAAGTAGGGGTATAACGGTACATTTATTTGTATTTTTGGGTGTGCAACATTTGGTACGGAAATGGAGCTACCCACACGTTTAGTGTGTAAACAAACACATTGAAGCTCAGCCTCTGGCTAAGCGACATAACCGCAATACGTCAAACAACTGTCGTTTTTTTTATCCAGCCAGCCATTTTCTACAGCACCTGTCCTCATTTGGGGACGATTACTGACTCTGGTCAAGAGGCGGGGTAAACCAGGGTCACCAGTCTGTCGCAAGGCACATAAACAACCGCTCACACCGATGTGCAATGGAGAGTTATATTTATTTTAAGCTCACTTTTTGGCAAAAGAAGCGGGGTGCCCCTTGGACTGGTTGCCAGCCAATGGCACATTCTAACTATGGACAATTTGGAGTCTTCAAGGAACCGACATTCATGTTTTTTGACTGTGGGAGGAGAAAACCCACGCAGGCAAGAGGAGAACATGTAAACTCCGCACAGGAAGGCAGAAATTGAGATTTAAATCACAAACCAAAAAACTGTGAGATGGACATGCTAACCACTAATCCATCTTGCTACTCACAGGTTTTAATCCAATATTATTATTTTCAATGTCATTCAATCTGTTCCTGTTTATATGTTTTGCATTCTTTCCTTACAGTACACCAACGTGAACCAAACCGTGATCTTAAAACCACTGCACATAGTGAAGCGTGATATGTAGTGTAGCATTAAACCACTAATGGTAGGGGATTGAGAAATTCCATTTGAAGTTGGTGTTTACCTGCGGTCGGGGAGCTAGCTGCGTGGTGGGACTTTTTGGGCAGGTTGAAGATCTGCTCGCCGGGGTCTGGCGGGGGAATGGCATCCTGACCCTGTCTAGCATCCACCGGGTCGTACTCTTTGCCGTCGTAGTTGGCATCAAAGAACTTCTTGAACCACTGGATGAAGTCAAGATTGTCCTGAAATCGGCCTTTGACCAATTTCTCCACCGGGATAATCTGAATGGACATCGGTAAGGTTTTAAAGCAAGGCACAACAACAGTAGCGAAGCATTTCTTGTGTGAATGATCAAACCCACCTTGTCCACTTTCATTCTTTTGAAAGACGCTTGCAGCAGCTTGAAGTTGTGAATGTACTCGTGTTCCAGTTTGGCTTGAAACTTGACCTTTTTAAGACTGATGCAGCCCGGAAAAAGAAGATCCATGAACTGGCAGTAGGCTGCTCCTAAGCACGGCATAGAAGAAAAAAAGACGGAGGCTTAGCTTAAAGGGGAAGGATGATGGAAAATCGAGTTTTTAGTGGTTTGTATACAAATAGTTGCCTCTCCGGATTGCCTGCTACACATCGTGAAAAATGTAACAACCGAGTATATCTTCTGTAATCTTACTGTTCCTAAAAAGGACTCTACTGATTGTGCACTTCTGCCCCATTCTAACATTCTAACAGTGGGGTAATTTACATTACAACCCCACACTAAGATTCTCCCACACATGACATGATCAGCTAGGAGGGGTGAAGATCCACAACCATTTTCAAGCACGGGTCAGCCCGCGCTGTCAGAAACAGGATCATGCAGAAACACCAACACCACCCGCGGGTGTGATGGCCATGCTATCATGTCAAAGCAAAAAGCTAAGCAGAGCAGCAATTATTTTTTGTGTGCATAGATTAGCGTTAGCTTCTGATGAGCAACACATACTTGATTGCTTGGTGAACTTGTCGATGCGGCTGCTGGATTTTTGTTTAGTTATGTTTCCATGTGTACACACGAGTAGTGTATGAAGTGCTGCCTCCACGAGTGAAAAGGTTTGACATTGTCTTTTATGTCTGGGCTCTGCCCATGCAAGTCGACGCCACTCTAATTGCAAGGATCGGGCTCTGTCACTCATTTGCACGAAAACAAAAAAACAAGCTAATTTCAGTGAGACAAGAAATATTTCTTGATCATTGGGGTACTTTGACGGGTGT
This sequence comes from Phyllopteryx taeniolatus, assembly GCF_024500385.1. Taxonomy (NCBI): domain Eukaryota; kingdom Metazoa; phylum Chordata; class Actinopteri; order Syngnathiformes; family Syngnathidae; genus Phyllopteryx; species Phyllopteryx taeniolatus. Next base: position 15,665,716 of record NC_084515.1, on the reverse strand, counting down.
GCGAACTAGTTTATATTATGAAAAAAAATGCTGTCTACTGTAATGGGATTATTTCAGCAGCTAACAACAGTGACACAGGCTGCCATGAAAGAGCTTGTTTCCTTCAGAATTTCTTAGCAGCCAGTCGCCATAAAAGAGCAACTCACTATGATTGAGAGAAACTGGAAGGCTGCCACACAAACAGACAAATCTTACAAACAAGCAACTAGTCGAGAACACACACAAAGTCATCAAGATGCAGGAATTAGTTGGCATCTTACTGTGTGTTGGCAGAGTGGCTTAGAATTGGATTACTACTTGGTCACAGCAGGGGAAGACCATCTGCCACCTGTTTTGATTAACTCATTAAAATCCTTCAAGGGGGGAAATTCAACTCACACGACAATGTATGTAGTGTGTTGCACACCACACACAGAGCCCGACAACAAACATGCAGGCATGCAAGTGGGGACTCAGAGTGAAAGTCGATCTAAAAAGTGGCCGGGGAGAGGTGAGCATGTTTCCACAGGTGCCTTTTAACAAACTGTTTCGGACGCTCTCGGATGATGGACATTTTTATCGGACGGATGGGGATGGCTAAAGTTCCTCACCTGAAGAGAGCTGCTCCACCTTGGTGTAGTTCAGGCAGAGGATGTCGTTAACCCAGGCCGTGATGTCATGCCTGCTCATTGTCTCCTGGGTTATTGAGGTAGAATACACGTTGACCGCCATCCCCCAGCTGTAATCCACATAACAAAAACACTTTAAAACCACAGTGTGAAAACCAAATCAATCGTATGTACTGTTAATATCTTTGATAGCAAACAATTGTGTGTGCTATCATACCATAGTGTGACAAATTCCTTGTGTGTTTTTTTGGACATACTTGGCAAATAAAGATGATTCTGATTCTGATAACCATAGGACAGGAAACTGAACTTACTGCAACATGGGAAAAGTTCTGGATGCTCAGTACTACATGAACAATACAATTTAATACGTACATTTGATCAAGCAGTGTATACAATTCCAAACACACAACTCAAGATGTGTTCTTACGCTGCCTGATTACAGACATTAAAGCTATGAAACGCCACTAGGTGACAATATCGCTCTTCAAACAGTTAGCTTCAAAGGGTGAGTAGTAGTTTTCATTTATTGTAATGTCACAGTGGTCTCCTTACACTTGTACTACAGCACTTAAAACATTCCCCGTTATTTTAATAAAGATTTTATGACGGTAGATGTGTTCTCTCATAGGGGTTGTAGTGTACAAATATTTTGTCTGTAACAAAGCAAGTAAACTAAAATGATTTCTCTTAGATTTCTCATTGTGTAATAGTGACAAATCCAAAATGTTCATTCCAAAAACATGCATGTCAGGCTCATTAAACTCTAAATTGTCCATAAATGTGAATGAGCATTTCAATGTTGTGCGTCGTGTGTACTGTGATTGGCTGGTGACCGGTCCAGGGTGGACCCACCTCTGGATAACCAAACAAGACCAAGAATGAGCACTTACAAGGTCCACTCCTGTCAAATATACAGCAGTCCCAATTTAGTGTGATGCTGCTGCTGAGTCATTCTTGCATATCACCTGTTCGGTCCACTTAGGCTGCAGCTCATCACAATCAGAACCAATTTAACGGAAGCTAACAAGACTCCATGTAAAGTGACTTTCAGCTGTACTACACAATAGTATCCTGTAATCGTGTCGACTTATACAGGGGGATCCTCGGTTTACGGCGGTCCTGCAATACAATATTGTGAGGTTACAAATGGCGCGAAATGAAACTAGTGCGTGAAGCGCCATAACACTCACCACAAACATGTCCGTCATCATGTTTACACAAGCGTTTAGCATGATAAATTAATGTATAAAAATGATTAAATATCAACATTTCTCAGCAGATCTTTTCTTTTTAGGAAATTGCAATATTGGTTTGCCTTCTTTTTAGGAAATGAACAACAACGCTAGTTTTCTTTTGTGCTGCACTTATATTAACGTTCACAAGACGCAGTTTCAAATAAGCTTGCCATACCGCCAAAATCATATTATCTCCATGACACCTGCTACGCAGAGGCTGAGCTGCACTGTACTTGTTTACTGAGCAGGTGTGAGGCTAGAGTGTGAAGAAGTAACACTCCTGTCCCTTACCTAATAATATGTTCTTTGTGGGAACTCGTTTCACCTCTGTAAAACTCAGAATTCAAGTGTATCCATTTTTTAATAGCTGTCTGTGCCCCAGTTTTTGACCCACCAATTGGGTTAATCACTTATGTTCTGACTAACGTACAACATTCGCTGCTGTAGGAACGGTACATTGCAAACCGAGGACCCCTGTGGAGTCTTCTCGCACATATTTGCGACTCTTTTTGCACATTTCTTTGAAATCTATCCTCCCTTAGTCACTGAAAAACTCACCTATTTTGCCATATTGGTGCCAAAGAAGTAAAGCACCTTACGAATGACCTGACTTATAAGTTTTTTTAAGATATGAGCTGAGGGACTAACAAATAGCATCGATGGTCACAGTAATAACCTTTTAAGAAACAGATTATTTGAGCACAAACTGTGTGGCATATAACAATATTAACAGTCATATATTCGTTATCTACAAAAAAAGAAAAAAAACCTGACTCATATTACTGCAGTTTACCGGGCAGTTGTGAAACTCTTCTTCATGTGTCTCTATTTCTGTATTATACTACCCCCCCCCCCCCCCCCCCTGGTGGCCAAGGCATGCACACCAGAAGCAGCACAACGTACGGCTGAAGAAGATAATATAGCCAACCAATGATAGAACGTATTGTAATGCCTCACAGGTGGTCAAAGATAAGCAGAATGGGATAGAATGAATTGCATTTTCATTCATTTCGATGGAGAATGATGATTTCAGATGCAAATGTTTTTGCGTTACTTGCGAATTTTCGCTTTTTGCGGCAGGGCCCCCATCTGGGGGAAACACTGTACTGTCAGTTCCTTTAACCATTTACTTTGAAATACTCATATATAACCGACACACACAATAATACACTATGAAATCACGGGTTATTATGTCGACCATCACCTTACACACACAGCCGTGAAACGGGGTTTGCCTGTCATCTATGCGGGTGGAAGGAAGCGAGCGGCTCGAGCATGCTTTTGTTAGCCGGCTGGAGAGCACCGCGACCCGGCCTGACGTCTACCCGGTGGAGGCACGGGGGTGGGGGAAACGTCGAATTTACAAACTATTACACACACAAAATAAACAATAAAGGTTTTTTTTAACGAGTGTGTGCATGGGTTAGAGGCGTTCTAAAGTAAATATCACACATGACGACGATGCGTGACAAAAAAAAAAAAAAAAAAGACAGTTTTACAAGGATTACGGTAGCAGGATAATCGCGGTTGCTAGCCAACATGGCCAACATGACAGCCGCAAACGACGAGCAGCAAGCGGGGGGACGAGGCTACAACACCCCCGGGTTTCCCCCCTTTTAAAAAACACTAATTTTTAATTTGAAACCAACTGAATTGTACCTGTAGGCGCGCTCCCCTCGCACGGTATTCTTCCTGTACGGAATAATGTTGGTGCCGTCCGGGCCGATGTCGTTGTTATTCTCTCCATTCGGGGAAAGGGCTTGGGTGGGACCGGGCATTTGCGTCTCGGAAGCGTTGAACAGACGCCCTGTTCGCACACTCTCCGCCGGGGAATAAGACACGCGAACACCGGGGGTGGGCCGAGAAGAAAAAGACACGGAGGACAGCGACAACCAGAGAATGGATTCTTTTTTTTTTTTTTTTTTTCCTTCGCTCTGCTTATTCTTTGCCAAACTGCCAAGATGACGTAGGTGCTGGTGGAGCTGGGTCATGTGAAGACGACGCCGCTTAGTGGGCAGCCTGCTTCACTCCGACCCAAAAAGCATCCCTCAGTGATCACTCAGTGAAAAGCACAATTCGCACTCCTTAATCATGCTTTTGACGACGACAACAACAACAACATCAACAATGGCCCATCGTTCAGTCATGATTCAAAAGGAACTGTCATTGTCAACGCCCAGAAAATAGAAAGCTGATTAAATTTGAAAAGAATAAAGGAAATGTATAGTTGTATCCTATGATCGTACATGTAATGTACGTTTTGAAATATAGTAATTTCAGGTGGCATAAAATACGAAGGAAAGTATGTTTTTTCTGCATAAATTATTATTTTTTAAATACATTTAACATTACTAGTATTACCATTTATGTGAAAGTGGAGTTCAAAACATGATCAAATAAAATCCTTTTTTTTAATTAGCTAGAAGACAAAAAGCATGTTTTTTTGCATAGTAAAATAATTTTGGCACATATTGTATTACAAATTCATGATAGGGGATAGTAGACTTTAAATTTAAACAAATGATAAAAATTCATTAAAAATGATGTCAATTTATGTGGTAATAAAATAATAGTAAACTGTTTTGTTTTGCATAAACACATTTTGGGATTTTTTTTTTATACCAGTACAGTATATATACACATTTATTTATATAAATTAAGAGCATAGTTTAAAAGAAAAAAAACACATTTAAAGACTACAGATTAAATAAAATTTGAGTCGGCAGAAAACGAGTATGCTTTTCACATAATAAAAGGTTTTGGGAAATTAAAATTCAATGATATTACCAGTGTTTATTTCCATTGATATGGGAGTTTAAAACACAATAGAATTCAAAATTAAGCTGTATTTTTATAATGATATAAAAATGTAGGTGGGATAAAGAAAAATAGGAGTTTATTTTGCATACATTTTGTGAATTTAAACTCAATAATTTACCATTTATGGAAAGTGAAAATGCATAGAATAAATCAAATAATATACATTTATAGAGCCACCCTGACCTTCAGAAGTAGGAATCACTCTGAACCGTTACAAATGTGTGTCCCACGCAATCAAACGCAGCCATTTGCAAGAGACTTAACATTTGTTTTGCATTGGACAGTTGCTGAGTAAGCACCTTCGACTGTCTGTTCCAGTTACTTTTGATCTGTTTTGACAATAACAGATCAAAGTTGATCAATACATTACTTAATTTTTTTTAAATGGAGGAAAGTAAACTAAATTGTTCCAGCTTTTGAAAAGCATGTTTATGGCGCTTTAAAACTCAAATCATAAGAGAGACAGTGGGTATACACATCCACTAGAGAACAGCGGTTCAGACGTAACCAAAACAAAAGAAAGGATGGCGGGGGTAATACTGTTGACTGATATTAATTTGGGCTAATTAATCTTTTAACAACGATTCTACCATTCAGTGGAGCAGAGGAAATTTTATTTATGAAAAGTGCTCAACCCCAAAATAGACCGGGATACTTGACGAGCGTAAACGGACACCAGGTTTATCAGTAGCTAGCAACCCCTCCGCTGCTCAGAAATAGATTGGCCCTTTTCCCATTGGAGGGAAGTGCGATAGGCCACTTCCTGTAGTCTTTCAAGCAGATGTAGCCGTAGCATGAAAGCTATAGCGGACTTCACGTTATAGCTACTACGACCCAATCAAAGCCATAAATAACATTTCTTCACGCAACACACCACACACAAAGCTAATGTGACAAAACAACTAGCTCAAAAACAGCTAGGTCAAGGATAAAATGGTTCTTTTTTGGCTCTGGGTAACACTTTTGACAGACTGTGACAGCCCACATATGTCGGTCGGGACCACCGCTACGGACACGGAAATAAGCTCCAGGAACAACATTTTCTCACCATGTTGCTCACGTTTTCCAAGCATTTTAAGGAAGAAAAAGCACACGGCGGCACGATAGGACTCACCCGTTTACTCTCGAGTCTCAGGTTTACGAGGTGTAGAGAAAAAAAAAAAAAAAAAAAAAGCTATTTTCTGGCTGAGTCACCCCACCCCTCTAACGCCCATTCAATGTCATCGCTGAGTTGAGCAACGACACCTAATTGGGTAAGATGTTACCGAGGTCGATCACAATTGGTAGTTGCATAACATCTGTCACCGGGCTGACCAATCGCGTACGTGTGCGTTGATGGTGTGTAACAACAGACTGCTTTCGCTCCTCAAGCTTCGGGCTCTAAAATGATAAATATTTAATGAACACACGTTTTGTTGTTGTTGCTGTCCTTTTTGTAAATCACCGTTGGTTTTCAAAATATATATTAATTTATTTGTATTTTATTTTTTATACATGTTATAAAGTGACAACCCCTTAGACTTGGAATACAATTTAATGCAGGTTGGACAAATCTCCTTGCTACTAAAACAAAATGCAGTGCAGTACATATATCTGATTTTAAATAGTGTAACATCTGCACTCTTGTGTGTGGGCCGTTAAAGGCGAAGCTTGTTCACTGGTGGTTGTGACATCCTCAAAGATGAAAGAGTAAAGGAATAAGGAATGTTCAACTTAAATATTCCTTTGTTCCTTTGCATTTCCATCATCCCCCCCCCCCCCCCCAAAAAAAAAAGAGAGTTGGTATTACAGTATACACTATACTCTAATTTGATTCATGTTTTACATTATATTTTAAATGAATTAACTGCATGTTAAAAAATATGTCCTTCATAATGTAACACAATGCAGTACGGTACATACATCTGATTTTCAAAAGTCAATTTGACAACATGGAACCAAAAAAATAAATACAAAACAAAACACAGTGAACACCAGGGAGCAGTCGTCGCGTGTCGTGTACAGACAGCTTGCAGTGAGTTTACGACAGCTAATAAATGTACAGTGCTGAAGCAGAGCAACTCAAGTGTGTCGTGCTTGAAATGAAATAGAAAGGAGTTCCCGGGCAAGAGTTATGGCATGGCGTCAACACTTTATTATGCATCACAACCATGCAAAAAAAATAAATAAAATAAAATAAAATAAAAAATCACAGCAAGAACTACGTAATAAGTCCAAACAATAGATATTCCGGTACTCATTTTACAATTTGATGTCATGAAAAGGAGACTTGGGGCTGTGTTTCGAACGACTCTTTATTTAACTTTCTTCAGTGCTGTAACCAAAATATAGGTTAGCTCCTTCGCTAACATCACATCCTGCTTCCGCCAACACTGCACCAGATGACCGACAGCGGCCTTGGATCAACAGCAGGCAAATCTCACAACATTTTACATCGACTTACATGTGTCTGGAGCACACGAAACAATGACAAAAGATGGGGCAACATTCAATTAGAAACCTGATTGTAAACCTGTTCAGTGTTCAAAAGTGAATCATGTTAATATGTTTTTTATTATTTTTTTTAATATAATTTACAGTATTTCCTCAAATAGTGGCCATCACAAATAGACACCGTGCCCCTCTTGAAACAAATAAACGCTTCCCTCAAACACATTCAAGAAATGCAGTCCAGTAACTTCTCAGTTCATTGATACTATTGTTTCAGTCTACTGCTGAGCCCATTTCAACTGTTGCTAATCAAAACAGCAGCACCTACCGAAGCATATAAACAGTCCCTCAGATGAATTCAAGTCTTGTTTTCTTTTTGCTATTTTTTGTTCTAATATTACATGATATTACTGAAAAACACGTAGTGAGTGTAATTATCTCAGTTTATAGATGCTACTGTTCATTAAAGCGGTAACTGCTGAGCCCATTTGAACTCTGTTGCGAACCAAAACAGTAGCACCCACTTAGGCACATAAACAGTCTCCCAAATGAATTCAGTTCTTAGTATCGGTCATGTTTCCTTCTTGCTTATTATTATTATTAATAGTGGCTGTGCCTCCAATAGATGCCATGCCCAAATTAGTCTGCCGGGTCTGCGCAGGACAAATAAATACCTCCCTCAAATAGACAATTTTTTTCCCATTAGGCAACAACAACAAAAAAAGGCTGAAACATTACTTCTCTCATTCCAAAAATGGTATACACGGAGATTTTAAGGACTTAACGACTTGGCTCATTTGAACTCTGTTGCTAACCAAAACATCAGCAACAAAACACAAAAACATTCTGTCAGATGAAATCAAGTGCGGAGTCTTACCGCAGCATTCAAAATGATCTGCCATTATGTTCACACGATTAGCATTTCAATTCCAGTCCGCAATATTGTGGTTTTTGCTTTTAACTCTAGTTTCACATGACAATCTAATGCTTCTCCCATCTAGTTAAGAGTGGCCACTTTGAGCAGAAATAACTGTAATTATCACATGACCGTAATTACATCGGTTAACTACATCTTAAGAGTCATCTTACAGTGTTTCTTTTCTTTTCCAGTGCATTTCTTTTGAATGCTGCTGTTGGCTACTACTGTACATGCTCCAATGATGGCTTGACTGTCCTCCAAGAAGCTAAGGCAGTGTATATTGTTATCATCACTGATGTCTGAAATATAGGTCACAAAAACAACATGCAACAATGAGATTAGGAAATACATGGTAATACAGTGGAACCTCAGTTTTGTACTAGTTTTGGTACGACGGTCTTCAATAAAAATAAATGTGATGTTTAATGTTAATTTATCCATTTCATTAGTCATATATATATATATATATATATATATATATATATATATATATATATATATTTGCTTGTTTTTATTTTTTTAAAAACTTTTTTAAATTTATTTTGTTAATATTTTTGAGTGGTTGGAACGGATTAATATTGGGAAATATTGCTTCAGTTTTCCTATGAGTCAGTTTTAGTTCAGGTTTTAAGACTTTTTGGAACGTATTAATCACGAAACCCAAGATTCCACTGTAGTGGTAAAATTTGACCAGGTCAGCATTGTATATTTAAAAAATACAACTCAAATATATTTGTATTGGATCATAAATCAGATGAGACACAGACACAAAACAGTACATTTCTACATTGGCTTGATAAGTCAAATACAAAGCGAAAAACAATAATCACGTGGCTGATATGGCACCTGTGGTATAATAATAGTAGAGCGCTCGGTGATTTTTAATCTCTTGACTTATTCATCAGCTCACAGTTTCACCTTAAATATGAGGTTGGTTAAAAATATATAGATTCTTTACACAAACTTATATTTTAAGCTATAGGATCCTGGCCAGTGTCGTCGCGTCCAGTGTCATCACTTATTGTTGCTTTTGATATTGCTCATCTGTGAACAAGAACACAATGTCACTAATAGAATTACTGTATGCAATAATGTTTAACATTTTGATGTTAATTATACATTATTTAAGAAGCATCAAATGGGGGAGTTTGAAAAGAGTAACTTCATTTTTTATGGAGTCTACATTAAAACATATATTTTTTTACATGTAAATTACAATTTTTATATATTTATTTAAAACATAAAACACATTTCTCATTTCATTTTAAGTTTGAAAAATCCTGGAAACCCAAATATATTTTCAATGTCAATTTGAAAGTATCTCCACAAATTGTAAACATTTCATTTTCACATTAAAATAAATTCTTTAGCATTTTATTTTAATTATTGAAAAAAAATGTTTAAAAAAGAGATTTGGCAACAAAAAATTAAAAACATTTATGTAAAAAATCTATCCATCCATTTTCCGACCCGCTAATCCTCACTAGTTTCGCGGGAGTGCTGGAGCCTATCCCAGCTATCATCGGGCAGGAGGCGGGGTACACCCTGAACTGGTTGCCAGCCAATCGCAGGGCGCATAGAAACAAACAAGTATTCGCACTCACATTCACACCTACGGGCAATTTAGAGTTGTCAATTAACCTACCATGCATGGTTTTGGGATGTGGGAGGAAACCGGAGTGCCCGGAGAAAACCCACGCAGACACGGGGAGAACATGCAAACTCCACACAGGCGAGGCCGGGGATTGAACCCCGCTCCTCAGAACTGTGAGGCAGACGCTCAAACCAGTCTTCCACGTGCTGCCCTAAATCAATCTCATTTTATTTTAATTATTTGGAGACTATACATATATTGTAACATTAAAATGAAACATTTAACATTGTATTTTAATCCTTCAATATTTAAAAAAAAAAGATGTTTTTTAATATTTTCAAAATTAAATACTATTTTTAAAATTAAAAAACATTTTAAATCATTTATTTTAATTCTTTTAAAAAATTCAAACCCAACAAAATGTTAAAACATAACCATGATTGTTTTACTTACATTGTTTTAAATTCAAATCAGGAATCAACGAGGTAACAATTTAGATTTCAATTCAAATTTGTGCAGTTTTTTGTTTTCTATAATGGCGTGCATATTCACCAGTGTCCTGGAGCAGCACTATCACTGCTGCAGCGTCACCTGTAAGCACAAAGTAAACACCAACACCACACAACAGCAGGTTAGAGCCCAATTTCTATGGCTCCACTTGACATTTGCAAAAGGAGAGCTCACCATGCAGGCTTTGTCCGGCTCCTGCCGATGCTTGATGAACTCCTCAAACTTGAGCTCGTCCTCCAGCTGCCGCTCCAGGTCGTTCCCGTAGCGTTCCTCTTCCTGCTCCGCCGCAGCGATCCTGGGCTTAAAGCTGAGGAAGGGATCTGAGGTGGTTGTTGTTACTGCAAATGTGTCGCCGCGGCCGAAATCGGAATCCACAGTGCTCTCAGTCTCGCTTCCACCCTCTGAGAGAGAACATGGCAGTTGATACAAATCTTTGAATCCAGAATGAACAAAGAACATAATATAAAATATATACAGTATGTACACTTTGGCCACAACATTAGGCACAGTCTAATTACATCGAATACAAGAGCTGTATCAAAAGAATTCTGCCATTACAAAGCTAATTAAAACTGCAAACAGCAATGAATGGGCCCTAGCGCCTCGTTTTTCATGGTGAAGCCTTAAAGCTAGAATTCACAACTTTTTTTGTTAAAAAAATACTTTTCACACAAGCCAATACTAGAGGAGATGACAAAATGCTATTTAAGCCTGTCCGATTCATTTCCCATGCTGGGCCAGTTGGTGGCGCACCGAAAATGACGTAGAAGGAAATGATTGCGAGGGGTAAAGCGTAGTTGTAAAACACTTACTAAAACTATTATTTTGCATTTTTGTAGCATAAAATGGTCATATAATAATTACTGTGCAAATGAAAAGAATAACAAAAAGTGCCGCAAATGAACATCTACGTCTTTTTGAGGCGCCATCGGCTGCCAGCAGCGGTGTGGATGGTCACGACCCAGCACTCCTCTCGTCCTTACTGATCTGTTTTTATTGCTTTTGTTGATCTCATTTCTTTTAACGTGTGTGTACGTTAACTTGCTAGTGACCCAGCGATGTAGTTTGCGAGAACTTTTATCTACTTGATTATAACTGAGCGTCGTAACGCTGCTGCCGCTTCACCACCTGTTATGACGTGACTTTTTTGTGTGTCCCGTTACGAGAGACATGTCCACCCAATTTTGTGTAGATCAATGAAACTAACTTAGAAATTTGCGGGTCAGCTTCAACCCCTCGACCTTCAACCTTACAAACAGGAGCGCGAGCTAATAGAGAGGGACAAAAAATATGTCATTGATGGCCTGTGCAAAAGAAAGACTGTTAGAATTAAGAATGTCTCCCATTTTAGCTGTACCTGAATTCAACTCTTTGACCAGCGATGACATTGTGTTGGTGATGGAGTCAGCAGCGATGAGGAGGTCGTTTCTCAAATTTCTCCTGGGACCTTTGACCGAGAACAGATAATGAGTTTAGGGCTGGGGGAAAAAAAATTGAATGACTCGGCTGAGTCGACTTCAAATATAGGTCGACGCAGAATTTCTGCCTCGAACCTCCACCGGCACCCAAAAGAAAAAAAAAGGTTCTCCCCGGAATCATGTTTGAGCCACCAGAAACAAGGATATTGTTTTACAAGGATATTTATTGCAGATGGACGCAGAGTTGGGCCATCGATAAACTTTGCCAAAAACGACAGAGGAGCGTCTGTAAGTGATTTTTAAGACATTATTAGATGTGTAATGTACATATAAAATGATGTATGTGTGAGCTGAAGGGTAGTTAGCGCTTTTATTTTATTTTTTACCTACTAGCATGCTAATGCTAATCGTGAATGCTAACCATTTAGCAAAGGCTGATTTTGTTGTATCAAATTCTGTTTATACCATACACTCCGTACCAAAATATTCAGTTTAAGGATAGAAATCCAGCCCTCGTAATTGAGAATAAAATGCTTGTTAGCATTAAATAATAATAATAATAATAATAATACTTAAGATTTTGATGAGGGGGGGCGATTACTCAAGTACTTGACAAAATATCAATAGGAAACTCTATTCTAAAAAGATTTCATTGTGACAGCCCTAAATGAGTTCACAACATACAGCATTACCACATTGCAGTCTTTTTGGAATAGTGTAGAAACTTGTTGCGTTACCCTGAGCAAAGGCCTCCTGAACATCGCCTCCCACGCCCATGAGGGAATCCTGAGGTGTGTGAGTCGGGGTGGTTCCGGCCGAGTCCGAGTGGATGGGCGTGGGGATGGACCTGCTGACGGTGTGACTGGGTGATGAGCGTGGAGAGCCAGGTCCCTGAGTCTGCAACACGTTAAGATCACATAAGGACATCTTTCTCGTAGCAAGCTACAGTTGGGGAAATCATTGTTTGATTCTTTGCTGAACTTGTAAGTTTGCTCACAAAGAAATTAACGGTCTCTAATTTGCATGGTTGCTCAATTATGATGTCAGGCAAAATGCACAAAAACAAATAGATGTTATAAATTGTTCATTTTTGTTCAGTTAAATAACTAATTGAGCTCATACAACTCAGCTAGCTAGAATTGTGGCTCCCACAGATTAGCTGGTGCCCATGTGGAGCACATACTGTATGTGCACAATCAATTCAAATGGTCATGGGTATGAATCACACGTATTCTACAAATCCATTTCTTACCTTCCAATCTCTATATGGGCAAGACTTAACAGCTGTCAAAAGATGTCAGGGACAAAACTGTAGACCTGCACAAGTCTGGAATGGGTGATAAAACTATCAGCAAACGTCTTAGTGAGAAGGTGACAATTATTCCTGCCATTAATTCCTAAGCGGAAAACAGACAAAATGACCGTCAACTGCCCTCGGTCTCCGTGTCAGATCTTGACTCCTGCAGTGAGGATGATCATGAGAAAGGTAAGAGAGCAGTCTCAAAGTACATGGCAGGAACTTGTTAACGATCCGAAGACAGTTGGTAACACACAGAACTGTGAAGAACTGAAATCTTGCAGTGCCCGCAATGTCCACAAGGCACTTGTTCAGGCCCGCTTTAAGTTTCCCAGTGAACATCTACTGTAAATGCCTCAGATGGCTTCAAATAAAGTGCTGTTGTCAGATGAATTCAAAATTGAGCTATTTTGTATCAACTCGTTCGTCTCACTGTATTTGAAAGAGGAACAAAAAAAAAATCAAGAGTATGACCCAAAGAACACCAAACTCCAGTATGTGTAGTGGAAACATGATGTTTTGGGGCTGTTTTTATTTTTTAAATTTCATTTCTTGTTTTTAAGAGACTGTTCATTTCTTTGTAAGTAGCTAACCCACAAATTCAGCAGGGGATAACAAATATTTCCCCCACAGTGTGTTAAATTCAAAGCACACCTCTATTGTTTTGAAGCATTATACACAGGTTAGAAACATAGTATGTGCAGTCTGTCAAATCAGTCTACATGCACTGCTTTATTCCTGTTGTTACCGCATCTAGCTACAAGCTGTGGCTGCCCAGAGTGAACACCTTGTATCTTGGAACTGTTACAAGCTCATATCGTGCATCCTCAAGTAGTGGCCTCCACACTAATAGATGCCAGTGAATCCTTCATCGGAACAAATAAACGGCACATTGTTGAGGAATACCTTCACTCACAGATGCTGTCCCGCTTCTGCTACTACTACCGAAGTTGGGAAAACCCTAACCCGCCTCCCACCCGAAGACAGGTGGGATATGCTCCAGCAGCCCGCGACCCAGGTAAGGATAAGGGGTAAACAAAATGGATGGATGGATAAAAATACATTTGTTCAAATAATTGCCTCCCCCCAAATACAGTACACCTGGTACTCTGCATTGGAGTAAATAAACCAGCCACTATGTGAGGTACTACTGTAAATTACATTAAATATCGACATACTCCTGAGACTAAAGGCTGTTTAATTGATCCATTTTTTTGTGATACAAGATGCTCACCTGGCAACAATGACTATTCAGTTCAAAACATAGGCTAAATAGTTTTTTCCTCCCTCACACTTTTCGCACTTACAGCTTGTTTCTGTTCCTCAGCTAGCTGTGGGGAAAAAAACAACAACAACAACCACATTATGTTAAGGTCCATTTGAATCTACTCTAGCATGTAATAGGAATGCGCCCATCCCGTGCATGTTTGAATGGATTCATATTGATCCTTTTACACTACGTAGGAAGGCATCCTACATGTTTAAAGACAATGTAGAAAGTAGTTTACTGTATGTGCATCTTCAATCAAAGCTTAAGCTTCTTTAGCTCCCATTTTGCAATTGACATTGTCATACATTGTGCTTGTATGTCCGCCCTTTTCTCCGGGTACTACGGCTTCCTTCCACGTTGCAAAAACAAGCACGTTAGGTTCATTAAACACGAAATTGTCTGTAGGTGTGGATGTCAGTGTGAATGCTTGTTTGTCTATATGTGCCCTGCCATTATGGAGACCAGTTCCGTGTGTACCCCGCCTTTCAAAGTCAGCTGGGACAGGCTCACGCCCACCTGTGACACTAGTGAGGGTGTAGTAGTGGCGACTGGTCGATTGACTTCCAGGGGGGGCATGTTACAAAATAAGAGAGTGTCCGAAAGTTCGTCAAACATTAGATCTCCCAGCAAACAATAATACACTTACCCTTTACATAAAATGTATAAAGTCCATCCATCCATCCATCCATCTTCTGTACCGATTACCCTGCAGTCCATTAACCAAAAGTGCTAGGTTGCTATCTTAATCTAAAACCGCTAGGCTGACATGATGTGGTTTTTACCGTTGTTTGTAGGTTGATGTTTACATGCTCTTAATACTTGTCACTGTGTAACTTCTTTGATGGATAGATAGTGTAGATAGATGGGTAGATAGATACAGACAAACAGACAGAACCCCTGGAGAAAACTCCAGCAGCCGCTACTGGTATGTACGATAGAAAATGGACGAATGGTTCTCTTTACAGCGTGACTTAAAATTGTCTTGTTTACATATTTATGATGATACATTTGACACTACATTATTGGAATATATATTACGCGGCACTACCTGCAAATACCAAACACAAAATGGATCAATTTGAATGCTGTTATCTCAAGCGTAGTTTCCCAACATGAAACACAATGTATAAAAACGTTCCTTCCGAAGTTAGAAAGCACGGTGACTGGATGAAGTCGTGAAAAAGATGGAGGGCTCTTGTCTCCGCTACCTTGAGAAGCATCATTAGCTGCTCCAGCTGCACCATGAGCTCTCTGCGACTCTCCTGCAGACTCGACATTCTCTGCTCAAGCTCATCTTTGCGTTGCCTGACAGGGGAGGGAAAAAAAAGGTACAGATTGATGACATCATTATGTCACATCCATAGTAAAATGTAAAAAAACAGAGTAAGTCAAGCAGCTACAATCTATACTTAGCTCTTTCTTAACCAGATATATTCAGCATGTCCCCCTCCCCAAATTGCAAAAACTTCCCTGGTATCTTAATAACAAGGATTGAGAATTGTGAAGAAGTCAGCACTTCATCACCAAGTCGCCAAATTACACTTGGCGTGCGAGTGTGCGCAGGAAACACCACCAAACACAAATACCGTCAACCTCCATCTTGACAATTTCACTCAACACTGACGTTTGTGTTGGTTATCAAAAGCTAACACTGATAGCACAGTTGGCTAATGCTAATTTGTGCTAACACTGCAGCTCTGCTTGTTTTGGGGGCTTTGACATGACAGTGCTTCTGTGTCGTCCGACTATCATTTAAAAATGGATCTTCACCCACCCTAGCTCCCAAGTTGTGGGTGGACAAACTCAGTAATGGGGCGGAGTTATATAAATTGGCCCCACTGTTTTGGCCCCAATTCGGTAAAACTCAGAATGGCTCGCTTATATACATTTTTTGACCTAAGCAGCTCACAAACGATTTAATTGTTTAATGTCACACTTGATAGGTGGGCAGACACCCCAGAGATCCAACTACAGTATCTGTATACAAGTCAATTTTCTATAATACATCCCCTTTAAATTGAATTATGTGCTGTATGTTACGTGGTGGATGGAGAGGGCCCCGCTTACCTGAGAAGTCGTAACTCAGTCAACAGAGTAGGATTCTGCTGAGCCTTGTCTGGCGGCGGCTGCGAGGCCTCCTCATGCTGGACGCGCAGTCGTTGAATTTCCTGCAGGATTTCTCTGTGTGACACGCACAAACAGACCAAAAAAAAAAACAACAAAAATGTAATTTATGGCACATAATGCGCCCCTCAGAGCCCTTTAGTGGCTAATGACTGTTACGAGGGTCAAGGGGAGCTCCCGCCATGATGACTGCTGGATGAATGTGCGATTTTATAGACTTGGCTGGGTGTTGGTGGCAACATTGAGGGAAAATGATGCATGCGGTAACGCTTTAGAGGCAAAAGAACCGTATTATTATCATACATTTGTGGCTGCAGAACCATGTGTCTCGAAGTCACATTGAAATAATGATACATTTATGAGAAAAACATTATCATAAGATTGAATGTATCATTGAAATCTAAAATATTAATAATCAAAAAGATGTATATATAGCACTCAAATTATTATCAGGGGTTTAAATGTTGAATTTACTTGTGTTTCAGGGCAATATTAAGTTTGTCCAAATGGTTAATAAAAATAAAGATAAATATGAAAAAGTATTATATTATTATAATTTAAAAAACTATTATTCTTTTATTAAGTTATATTATTCATCGTAATCAGTTCTGTATCAACGTAAGTTCCTATGTTAAGTTCAGTATTAACTTAATAGCTTGGTAAAAATTTAAACGTATGATTATATTTAGTAATTATATAATACATGCTCTTATTAATACTAAATATTGAAATAATCAAGAGCTAACCCACTTGAAATAAGATAATTTATTATTAACGTATTTAGAATGCATTTTTTTTCCTTCATGTTCTATTTTCTTCCATTTCTGTATCATTCAAAAAAGTCATTTTACCCTGTAACCACTTCAAATAAAATGTATTATTATTATTATTATATTTTAATATTGACAGAATTATAAAGACAAAAATGTAGACAATTATAATGTTCTCCAAAAGAAATAGGCTGGGCATTTTGAAATTGAAGTGTTTCATTTCTGTATTATGACTACATGTCAGTTAAAAACTGGCAGCTGTCGTTAAACTGTAAATGAAGGGAGCAAAGATTTTGGGGGAACGGATGTGTGAGACAACTTCTGCCGCGAATTGGTGCTCGATAGATAAAACTGAATTGACTCGAATAAAAAGGTCAAAAACACAAACCAAATAAATACTTGATAATTCGTCACTAGGAGGCAGCATAAACCCAACCAAAAAAAGAGTTCATCTGCTGCATGTTCAGAGATTTATTATGTCCATCCATCCATCCATTTTCTGAGCCGCTTGTCCTCACTAGGGTCGCGGGCTTTATTATGTTTATACAGTATATACTTTATATGATATACTCTACTAACATGTGAGGAGGGTATGAATTCATGTTAATACATTACACAAAACAAAATATACAAATTATGACCATTTTTATACAGTTGTCAATTAAAAAAAAAAATAATGCTTTTTCCAAGCCTCAACTTCGCTCATACGCTGTGAAAACAAAGAAAAAGAACAATGCCTGCTCGGGGCGTTCACTCCCTCACCTGTTTTTACTCTCCAGCTCGGCGATGAGCTGCCTCTGCTGTTTGTTGGCATCCAGAGAGCACGGCAGGTCTGCGGGGACTCTGTGCTGCTGCTGCTGCTGCTGCTGAGCCTGAAGCAGAGAAGTAAAGTGCACTAAGTAGCTGCAGGTACAGAGTGGAAAATAATTATTTGATCCCCCGCTGAATTTGTAAGTTTGCTCACTATCAAGAAAACACATTTTTATGGTCGTTTATATTATCAGACGATATGAATGTATATATATATATATATATAAACTATATAAAATATAAGCATAAGTTAGTACTTGGTGGAGAAACCCTTGCTGGTAAGAACAGTGCTGGGATGTTTCTTTCCGTTGGTCAACAGGTTTTGTAATCATATCAGGAGGTTATTTAAAGAATAAAGTCATTTTACAAGGACAAAAGGCATATTATTACAGGAATAAAGTCCTGTTTTGTTTGTTTGTTTGTTTTTTATTTTTTTAGAGTATAAAAGTGTTTTACAACTCTGAATTTACAAATCCAGCAGGGGCTCAACTAATCATTTCCCACACTGTATGTTCACGTGTCTCACCGCAGCATCTGCAGCCAGACGAGCAGCGTAGCGGGCGATGAGGCTATGCTCCTCGTCTTGGTGGTTGCTGCTCTCTAGCAAGCTGATGGAGAGGAAAATAGAGATGGCACTCAAAACATGGCACCTTGAATACACAGCAACGCACACATTTGGAAAGAAAATACAGATAGAAGAGCTGAATAAGTCAAGAAAAACATTCCTAACCACTGTACGCACACAGGCAGCTATGTTACTCCTGGGTTAGTAATTCAATATGGCTGCAGACATAACAGTGTGGCCAACTTCCATTAAGACGCAGGCAGACATATTAGTGCACACGCAGGCAACTCTATTTTTATGTTGCTGGTGAGTGTGGAAATAAATATGAAGGAGAGAGATTACATAAGATGTCTGACAAAAAAAATACATAAATTTTAGTCTGTGCAAAATGGAGCAAACTGCTTTTAAATGTTACTTTACATGGAGGCAAACCCATCAGACGTGAGCATTAATCAGCTCGCTGCAAACGCTAATCTGTCACAAGTATTTGCTGTTATGCAATTGTAACATGTATTACGAGAACACAACATGAGCCGAAATGCTATCTCCTTCAATTTTAACAGATTTTTACCAAATCTGCCCACTAGCTGGAGCAAGTCCACGCTAATGTGCCTTGATCTGATATAACACAAAAACATTATTAGGAGAAGAAAAATATTTTTTTTCAAGAAATTGCATAATAATGTCATATTTCTTCAGAAAAAAGCCCTAGTTTTATTAAAATAAATTCTGATTTTCTTTTTACAAAAAAAATCATGTAATCTTAAGTGAATAGTCCTACTTTTATCATGATAAAGGCACAATATTAAGTGGAAAAAAAACAACAATGAGAACAAGCTGTGTTTTTTTTTTGGGGGGGGGGCGATTAAAAGTATTTCTTTTCAGAAAAAAACATGATCGTTCAAGAAATAACGTGAAATCTTAGGCAATTAAAGCGGTTATTTTAGGAGAATTAAGAAAAAATTTACTAAAAATAATTTTAGTAAAAAACAAATTAATCTCGGGACATAATGACATATTTGGTTAGAGAAGAAAAAACATGTAATATTAAAAGAATAAAGTCATAATTTTACAACAAAGACAAAACTAAAGAAAAAGTAATTTCTTGAGAAAAAAGTCATAATCATATGATTGATGAGAATTTTGCTGGGGGGAAAAAAAGTCACAGAATGAGAACACTTTTCTTTCCTAAAAAATACACTACAATTCAATACACTACAAAACACAATACAATTCTATTTTTGTTTCAGCTGTGGTTGGTGTTAAAGTGCTCTATTAATAAAGTTGTGTTGAGTGGTCATTTACAGGCATGCATTTCTAATTTTTTTTGTTTGGATCTCATTTAGTTGTATCTCATGAATTGGCCAGTGATTGTAAATCAGTACATATGCTGTTCTGGTGCTTGTATAAAAAATAATTAAACAAATAAATATTTGTTTTAAAAAGGAAAAAAAATCCTGATGTACTCATGCAGGGTCTCCACACAGCTTATTTGGGGAAGGGCACACAGCAGCATGCCCACTAACCATTTTTTGGGGTTGTTTTGAAGCAGCTTCACATAGAGGCCAATGAGAATGTGCTCGTCAGCGAGTCTGTCAACCGCATCCAGGTTGCAGTGTAACCTGGATGCGTGCAGAAAGTCACAAACAAAATATATCAAATTGTCCAAAAAAACAAAAACAAAAAACAGTACAAAACAAAGGTGACATTACACAGGTGACAAAAGCAGGGCTGGCACATGAGAGGAAGGCATGAAAAAAAACAACAACAAAAGACATTTGAGTGGACGGCTGAAAATCAGCCATTCACGGGTGACTGAAGAGGAACAAGGCCACATTATGTGTGCTGATGAAGGCCTGCAGCGTGATTAAGGACATGCCCCACGCCTGCAGACAACTACACGTTGCATGTACTGTTTACACACTACACTGCTAGCTTATTCTATTAAAATAAATAAAATAAATAAATAAATAAATAAAACTTCTACTCCCATTAAAAAGATTCATCAGGCAAAAAAACAAAAAAAAACTCAAAACTGAGAAAGGTGTCAATGTCCATTATCCAAGTTCAGGTTCCACCAGAAAGCTAACGATGCTAAACAAGCATGTGGTTAAATTTGATACTTAGAGCATTCAGCTACCGAACAATGGGCTCCCTCTTTTTAAACGTCAGAGAATTTGAGGCCATGGTAAAGAAAGCAAAGGTTGTGCGCAGAATGAAATGAACTCTGGCTTAAGTCCATGTAGCCACCTCAGTTTCAGGTTCGTGCTAGCGCATACAAGCTAGCAACCGGCCGGGGTTATGACCAGCTGTTAAACGATTGAATTTGCTCTTTTATCCTAATTTGGAAACATTGATTAATTCAGAATGTGTGCTAAACTAAAAAAACGGCAATCAGTGAACAACAAATTTTTTGTTATGTGTACCAATTTTTGCTTTGAGCTAATGGTTAGTTTGGTTTTGTGACGAATATTGGAGCTATGTCCCAATTCAGGGCTTCCACTACCATAGAAAATGTTGTATCTACCCTGATTAAATGCGATGTTATAACCTTTCGGAAAATGTCTTGGTTGTGCCACATTAACCGAGTTAGACATTATATCTTTGTCACGCCTTTAAACATCAATTAATGAAGCTCCTCAACTCACTTTACATTGTTTCCTTGGCATCAAGATGCCACCAGATGGTGCCAAAGCAAAACTGCTATTGGTTTGGTTGGTTAATTAGCACTGTGAAAAAAAAATAAAAAAATAAAAAAATATATCCATTCAAATTTTAATATTTGTGCAAAACTATTTCCCTAATTTCTCAGTGAAAAGTGCAGGATTCATACTTAGGGTTGTTGGGCATTGGCAGAGTAATTACTATTATTATAGTCAAGTCTGGTTCAATTATGTGGTTCTCCAGTTCAGCTGTGAGTAGTCTTTCTGTATGCAGTGTTAACCATTATCTGCGCTGGTAAAACTTGGAATTCCAGTCTTAAGCTTGGTACGGGAACCCGCTGGCACTGTCAGTCTTGCTTGTGTAAGATTTGACATATTATGAATTGCTTGGCAGACTGTGCGAACACAAAGGGTCCAGATACTCTGACATGCTCAATAATGTATAGAATACCACTCACTCATCACATGATATTTTTTTTTCCCTTTATGAAAGAGAGAAGTGTTCCCTGGAGGAACACTTACACGTACGGTATATTAAGTGCAGGTGTGACTGAGCTCAAAGACGGCTTGCTAAATACTCCTCATTCAGAAAAGAAACAAGAAACTTAACCACTTTACAAATCAGCAGATATTGTATTTCTGTATGTACACTAAAACCAGCATTCCTCCACATTTCTGGGCAACTAACCTAATGTGACATTTAAAGGCAAATGTACTATCGTAATTTCTCGTGTATACTGCGCACCCATGTATAATACGCACCTCCAACGTTGACCTCACAATTCTGGAAAACCGTTCTACCGATGTATAATGAATTTTTACAATGCATGATTTTGCGTCTACCCAAATGATCAAAATGAAGTATTATCTGTATTTTGTTAGTTTTTTCAAATCATTATTCTGAAGTTAAGCACTTTATTTGAACATGTAATACTTTCTTTTTATTTACTACCTCTTATATTGCAATTCACAGGCCGACTTTTTTTTAGTAAATGAGAAAACACACAGTTGTGCTCATATGTTTGATTACCCAGGCAGAATTTGTAAGACGGGTAGAATTTTTTTAAAGAAAACATGAAGGGGCAGGCGAAATGCTTTTCATTTTATTTTAATGGATTCCAAATTAAACTGTCAAGCATTTCAGAGAAGCATTATCATTAAACAAAACATAACCGTAAAGAAATTAATGATGGTTGTTGTTCATTCGTATTTAAAAAAAACAATATTTCACAAATTCTGCCTGGGTATGTAGGTTTATGAGCACAATTGTGCATATATGCAGTCATAGGTACCCGTCATATTGGAATGAAAATGTAGGCTACACCTTTTTCATAACCCAAAAGCGTATCAGAATGAAGGTGCACAACTTTTTCATATCCTCTAGGGGGCGGTGGCATAATGGAATGAAAGTGTACAGCCTTTTCCTCTAGATGGCGGCATACATTTATAAATGATAAAGTTAGTTTTTTTATTTTCCCCTATACCTATAATGCGCACCGTTGACTTTTGAGAATTTTTTTTGGGGGGGGAAATGCGCATTATACACGAGAAATTACGGTAACTGAAAAATTGATCATTTTTAACAGCTAGGTAGGTAGGTAGACAGTCATGTAGTAAGATAAGTCATTAAGAAGGTTAGGTAGGTAAAGTAGGTAAGTAGTTACGGTAGGTTTGATAGAAAGGTAGCTAAGTAGCTTAGTAGTTAGTTAATTTCTCAAGCAGACGCTAACATAAATACACTTGTTATACACTGCACTACACTTCAATTCCAGCAATACCTGAAAAACAACTTGGTAATAGCATCGCTCTGCTCTGAACGATTATGTTTGTCAGTGGTCTTCACAGGATCAGTATTTTCATTTTCATTAGTACGTATTAGTGCACTGCACACATGCACCGGATCACTCTCACACACCTGTGTCACTTACCCTCTGCCTTTCAACAGATGTTGAGCAATATCATGACTCCTGCTGTAAGGCAAACTAAGCGCATTCAGTAAAAGGAGGTAGCATACGGGCATACACAATTGTTTGGAGTCCACCGGGAGCGCTGAAAGCTGAAAAGATCCCTTGAAAACAATCCAGGACATTTATTGCCGTACTCACTTTTTGGTGGAGTACGGGTTCCCTGATGTTGGCATTGAGTGGGAAAACGAGGATTCACTGGTGACGTTCATTGGTCTTGGCGGCCTAGGTAGAGGACAAGTGGTGGTTTCCATCAGAAAACTCACCAAAAAGTTAGATTGTATATATTTTAGAGATGTAGTTCAGGCTTCTGATGTAAAATATTCTAGTTATGAAAGCACAAACTATGGAAGAAAAAAAAAGTGCAATAAAGTGATCGGAGAAGCAGAAGAAGTTAACAGCTGCTAAAGAGTGGGTGAGTGGTGTGTGATCACAATGCATTACAACAAAAAGTACACTATGATTCAAAGGGACACATTTTGGGAGGTGTTAAAGAATCAAAGAACACTCACCACGTGTCTCTTGAGAGAACAAAGTAAAGGACAAAGAGAAGTCACTTATCTGAAATTAATAAGCAGCACAGAGATAACTTTGAATAGATCCCTCCATCCATTTTCTTTACCGCTTATCCTCACTAGGGTCACGGGCTGCTGGAGCCTATCCCAGCTATCTTCGGGCGGGAGGCGGGGTACACCCTGAACCGGTCACCAGCCAATCGCAGGGCACATAGAAACAAACAACCATTGGCACTCACATTCACACCTACGGGCAATTTAGAGTCTTCAATCAGCCTACCACGCATGTTTTTGGGATGTGGGAGGAAACCGGCGTGCCCGCAGAAAAGCCACCCAGGTTTTTTATTTTTTTTGACACAACATGTGTTCTACAAACACAACACAACCAGTTGCTCCTCAATTTGTGCACGACAACACGCAAACTTCAAGTCGCTTCCTGATTGAGTTTCATTGCGTTTCACGTCACAATCACGGAGTTCGTGGCTAGGTGATTCCCCAGTCATAAGGATTTGGCATCATGAATAGTGAACAGGTTTAACATTTACTGCTAGGAGCGTTTTGGGAGCAGATCGGGAAGAAAAATGTAAAAAATCTAAGGATAATCTTTTAGGCATCTGATGAAAGGGTTTGTGCTGACTTTGATTGGAAGGGGGGGAAATTCAGTCCGATTCAAGTCTCCAGTGAGTTGTTATTGCTTCTCACTACAAAGTCAAGTTGTGCTGTGTCTGCAAAAAAAAAAAAAATGTTGAATTATCTTAAGCCTCACTTTTCATGGGATTTCCTACTAAATTCTCATGGGAACACTTTGGCTCAAAGAGAGTATTTACAGTATGTTGGGGCGACGACCTGATTTAACAAAAAGCGCCGGAGAGACTCATACAAAGACACAAAAGCTCAAGTCAAAGCAACAGTCGCAACATTGTCGTAGATTGCAACCACTGCCTGGGCTGTAATTAAACCTCATTTATTAGCTGAGCTGCAGGATTGACCGGAATCACTCAAGACTTATTGAAGGCAGCGACTGGATGGATCTCATTGGGTGAATGTACAGAAAATAACTCGGAAGAAAATGATGAAGAACATACACAATATGGGCGAGGTTGAGAGGTTTCTCTGGCATGTCGGGGAACATGGGGTGAAGAGGCTCCCTGCTGGATGCGCAGCTCAGAGACTTGCTGAGGGCGTGGGATAGCTTCTTGGCGGGGGATTTCTACAGATAGAGCACACGAGGAGTACACTCATTCCTTTAAAAACACTAAACATGGCCTGAATGCGACCCTTACGTCATGGTGCTAAAATAGCCGCATTGACTGGTCCGGCTGCAGACACACCTCCCACTCCCCTCCCCACTCCTTACCCATGATGTATACTCCTTCATTTGATGCTGGTTGCTATGGGAACCGCTGGCATGCCCCCTCCAGAAGCAGTCCTGACAGAGCTGGTAATTATGACATTGCTGGCAGCGGTAGCGGAAGCCCATCATACTCTCAGTGTGGCAGTAGGAGCACTCGACCGGGTGAAAGACTGCAGGGGGGAGAACACACATGCATAAATAGATGTGATATTAAACGCAGATATTTTTGCATAGCGCATTTAATAGAGGAGTCATTTATGGTAATATAAGGACACAAGAGATGAGATTATATCTTGCTTTAGCTCAGTAGTTGAACCATGCACTTCTAAAAACAAATTAAAGCTGCGAGCAGTGATAAACAGGCCCTCACGCCCCCCTCTTTCATGGCAAATCCGCAAAATGATCCTCAAGATTTGACGCCGTGCTCCGCCCATATTAGACGGCGTAGGTTAAAAAAAAAAAAAAAAAAGAAAAAAAAAAGAATCATCACAATTTCATCATCGGTCATCTGTCTTTAGACCCCTGCTTCTGATTGGGGCTCGTTTGGGTGAATTCCCTGGCGGGGGTTCCTCCGAGCAATTTAAGTAAGGTCGTGTGGGACTCCTATATATTCATTTTCACCAGGACACTCTGGCTTGCAAAGGTTGGTCAGTTTTCAACCATGTTGAGGGCCCCCAAATGGCGATTCATTTATAAACACAGCGATTCCAAGACACGGAGGACTTGTTATGAAAACATTAAATCCACAAATGCTCATAATGTATCACAATAAACATTGTCGTGTCTTTTTGCGGCACGGTTGAAGACTGGTTAGCACATCTGCCTAACAGTTCTGTGGACCGGGGTTGAAATTCCGGCCCCGCCTGTGTGGAGTTTGCATGTTCTCCCCGTGCCTGCGTGGGTTTTTTCCGGGCACTCCGGTTTCCTCCCACATCCCCAAAACATGCGTGGTAGGTTGATTGAAGACTCTAAATTGCCCGTAGGTGTGAATGTGAGTGCCAATGTTTGTTTGTTTCTATGTGCCCTGCGATTGGCTGGCCCGCGACCCTAGTAAGGATAAGCGGTAAAGAAAATGGATGGATGGATGGAAATAAGAGTATGGCGCTTGCAGGACTCATACAAAGGGTGTGAGGTCCTCATAGGTCATCCAGCCCGAGGCGCACGCGTTTGCTCGTGTGATGACTGTATTGTGACTCTGGGTTGTGATGCAAAGGACGTCTTACTCATACATGGCAAGCTAACCAGTTATGAATTCTTTTTGGCACAAATCTGATTGCATACCTCTCTATTGCAGGATTGTGGAATTTGAACCACACATTTCTGTTGTATTGTATCTGTATCTATACGTCTTAATCGCCTTAAATCCCTTCCATTCACCCTTGCATTTTCTATATAGCTTATCCTCATTACGGCCGCGGGAGTGCTGGAGACAGGGTACCCCCTGGACTTATTCACCAGCTAATCGCAGGGCTAGGATATCTTTGAAAGCTTAATAGAATACTCGGTTAACCTTACGTGCATGTTTTTGGGATGAAGGAGGAACCCTGAGTACACAGATAAAAACTTTGCAAGCATGGTTGGAACACGCTAACTCTACACAAGAAGGCCAGAGATGAGATTCAATTATTTCTATCTCCATTATTTCGTCTAGGAAAATGGTTTCTCAATATGAACAAACGGAAGGTAGCCTAGTCTCCTAAAAGGGACTGTGTTGAAAGATAAAGGTTCTTCCACTGTAGTTGGTGTGCTGCCTACCGTTTTCCACGTTGGTGAGCCGGTGCATGAGTGGTAACCACACCAGACACTGAGGAGGCGGGTCTGACATCAACGTGTCCAGGAAAATGTTGAGGGAGACCTTTTTCTGCTCACAGTGCATACCGAGTGATATTCAAGGTGGGAAATATGAGAAAATATAATACAGTTTAATTAATGAATCCTCACCTGCTGCATGAAGCAGCTCTTGGCCGCTTGCTCCGTGTAGCCAAACGACGGACCCTCAAAGACAGCCATGGGCAGCTTGAGAATCTCCCTCAGGAACTGGTCAAATTGTGCGTACACCATGATTCCCGCTGGATCGGATATCTGTGAAAAAATATCTGTGGGGCGGCATCATACGAACGAATCAAAATAATAGTCGACTGCTTCCAACGCAGTCGGCTAATTACAGCATCACACACAATGCAATTACCCCACTTATTTGTGGGAAACAAATTAAAGACAAGCAGCTGTTCAAATCGTTTTGTTTAAAAAACACTAACAGCAAGGAACCAGTCACTTTCTTTTACTGTTCACCAGCCGTTAGATGAAGTCATTGCCTTCAGATAACGAGGAGTGTAAGGTTGTAGATGACCCCAACATATCCCACTGGGTATCCTCGGGATCTTTTCATGCAACACGTCAACATATCGCATCAATGTTGCAATGTATAGCATATCGTTATTGATGGGTCCTACGAACCTCCAGAACCAATGATTTCCTTTAATAAACAGAAAACTTGCACAAAACCTTATTCATTCCTTATTCAGGCCATAAATGACTCACACTAAGTATATTAACTTGAAAACACATTTATTACAGTCGTGAAGTGGATCCTTTTTTTAAAAACAATTTTAACAATTACAAGTGAAAAATGTTGCTTACATCTCAATTTATCCAGAATTTTCCCTCCACAAAAGGCTGCTAGGGCCATCTTCACAACAAAGACCGATATCTTGCCGTGGCCATCTCTAGAAACAAACAGAGAATATTCAATTATTGTCATGCACATAGAAAAACAAAGAAAATGCCCCCCTCCAAAAAAAAGTGAAAAATAAAGACTGTGAGACCAGGGGAGAGAAGACAGAAACAAGTAACTCGAATGAAATTGATCCAATTGAAAAAGAAAATCTAATATTTAATGTGTATATGTTTATAATTACGAATTATTCAGTCTTCAGATTTCCCCTTTGTCTTTTTTTCAGGGTCAGTGCATTTATTTCTTAGTGTTTGTTGTTGTTGTTGTTGTTGTTGTTCACTGACCCAGTTTGTTTTTATTCATTTGCTTTTTGTTTGACTTATAGGCAGCACGGTGAACTCGTGGCGAAGCACATCTTCCACACAGTTGGGATGTTCTAGGTTCAAATCTTCACTCAGGCCCTCCTTTGTGTGGAATTTGCATGTTCTCCATGTGGGCAGGCATGTTAGGTTGATTCAAAACTAAATTGTCCATAGGTGTGAATGTGAGTGTGAATGCTGGTTTGTCTAAACTGTCCTGTGATTGGCTGGTGTCCCCCGCTTCTTGCCCATAGTCAACTGGCTACAGCTCACCCGTGACCCTAAGGAGGACAAGCGCTACAGAAAATGGATTTTTGACTTTGGGAGCACATTTACTGTTCAATATTGCACCCACCGCCTTTTGTATGACTTCTATACAAAAGCGAACACACTCTACTTGCATTTGCTTTGATAATTTTACAGTCAATAATCCGCAGCGTCCCTTCCTCGCTGTATTTGCTTAAGAACCAGATGTGACTCACGGGTCGTAGGCCGCCAGCAGGAAGTTGAGCAGCAGGCTGATGGAGTGCTCCACGTTGATCTGGTGCGTGGTGGGCATTCGCTTGCTCAGCTGGTACAATATGGTGGACAGCACCACTTCCAGACGGGCCACGGGGAGCTCGGCGTTGAGGTCCACGGTGTTGAGACCGTTCTCTCGGAAGGCCTCGATGACATTCCAGATGTCGATCAAATGCACTGGGAAAAAAGCGGGGAAAATAGTACAGGTCACATGGAGAAACACGAGACTGTAAGACGACTGTTGTACTCACAGTTGCATTTCTTCTGTACAAATCTGAGCTTGCAGGCTGTTCTGTATGTTGACAGTCGAATGGAGTCCAAATCCTGCGCCCCTGAGGAAGATTTGCCGAGTGAATCAAATAATCTATGACATTTTTATACAAATATCCAACAAAAAAGCCACATGGTATACAATTCGCTATTAATCCCAATTTGGACTGTTAACTGACTGCCACTGAGGTGGAACTGTATGGTAACCCCTTTTGACCACAGAACATCTCAGTAAAGCGGGGTACACACATACCGATTATTGATCTGAATTTGAGCCTGATCTGCTTGGGAAAAAAATTGGGGGCGGGGCTGACAATCGCAAAGGTTAAACCCGTTTAGTATTTACAATCGCAAATCCTTAAGCATTGTAAACACATACCAAGAATTGGGCCTTATTTTTGAGCATTTTCCCTTTATTTTGATCGAAATCGGCAAAGGCCAAATTGTCATATGTCAGTTTCTTTTTCTTTGTATTTTCCAGCAGTCTGCCTCTCACAGCTCAGTCGTGGTACTATGATTGACAAACTCGCGATTGTTGGTGGTCAACATATGGTTATGTTTGTGGTGTGCTATATCAGTCATATTAAGTACACCACACAAAACACAGCAGTAAGAGCACACATGCCCATTTTTTTCCTCATCATGAATGCGGCCTCTCACATTTGTTAAAAATCTGTATGAGTGTACGCGGCTTTAGTCAAAACATTTTTTTCCATTTTAGTGCTTTCAAAACACTTAATACCGAGCCCATCTAGGACCTTGGGTGCCGTCCAAAGCGATACGAGCGAAGCGCCGCCTCTCAGTCTAGTGTGAAGTTACTTTTTAATGGGCCGACGACTACAGCCGCAGCAATTAACTAAAGCTCACTCGAGCTTTTCAACCCTTATTGTGAAAGGTCTTAAAAACGTGCCGGATGAGTTCACATTTTCACAGTAATATATTTTCCCTGCATTTTTTCCAAGTGGATACTTCTTTAAGTATGATCACTGGATATTTTATTAAGTACACCTGCACATTATAGTGTGACCAGAGATGTCAAAAGTATCTATTGTATTCAATATATAAGTAAAAGTACTGGTGCAAAAAAAAAAAAATACTTTGGTAAAAGTACTAAAGCCACTACCTTAATTAAGTAAACAGACACGCGGAGAACATGCAAACTCCACACAGGCGGGGCCGGGATTTGAACCCCGGTCCTCAGAACTGTGAGGCAGATGTGCTAACCAGTCGCCCACCGTGCCGCCTAATAAATACATATAGCAAGATTTTTGTTTCTCTCTAGATGATTGGCATGCTTTCTATGGGGTCGACAATAGACAAAAAAAAAAAAAAAAAAAAAAACAGGTAGGCTTAAATGAAAAGACAACCATTTATTTGTCCAATTGAAATGAAGTTATATACAGTGAAATTCTACTGTTAACAATAAAAAAATGAAAAAGCTAGATTTGTTTCAAACACGTATTTGTCCACTGCCAAATGGGAGGTTACACTTTTGTTTTAGCAGTGGGCAGATAAGTGTGTTGGCATTAAATTAATGCTCAAACGTGATCAAATTTACTGCCAGCTAACCAGACTTCAACAAGTTAGCTTTCTAGAAAATTAACGTGGGGGCAGCCGTGGCCCAATGGTTAAGATCATCGCCTGCCACCGTGGGGGACCTAGGTTCAAAACCCCGACTCGACCATCCGCCGACATCCCCCGGGCTCACGGCTGTGGTGTCCTTGAGCAAGACACTGATACCCCGAAATGCTCCCCGGGCGCTTCAGCTGCCCCCTGCTCCAGTGTGTTCCACTAACATGTGTATGTGTTCACTGTGATGGGTTAAATGCAGAGAACAAATTTCGTGTGCATGCATGCATGTTCATGACAATAAAAGATGATTCTTCTTCTTCTTCTCTTCTTCTTGGGGCAATTTTGAAATAAAAGAGCCCAAAAAAATATTCTTACTTGTGAAAAGTTATTCCAAGTTCGGAGTTCCCTTGTTGTGATTATACGACGTGTGTGCAAGCGTACGCAGCACAATGTGCAGGCATCCTTGTTATTTTGGTTTCCACAAACATGGACTGCACCGACACTTTGCCCCCACTAGCTTAGCGTCACTGTTGGCACGCTAACTACGATGTGCTTGACTCACTTACTTTTTTTGGGCGTTCTGGTTTTTACGTCGTGTCGTTGCTAACTTTAGGTTGTAAAAGTAACCAGCTCATTTTTAAAATGTAAGGAGTAGAAAGTACAGATATTTGTGTTTAAAAACTAAGGAGTAAAATTTAAAAAATCGCCAGAAAAATAAATACTCCTTAATAAGTACAGATACCTGAAAGATCTATACTTAAATACAGTAACGAAGTACAAGTACTTATTTACTTCCCACTTCTTAGTGTAGAGAACAATTGGTAAATAATAATAATAATAATAATAATAATGTTTTAATTTAACAATTTGATTACAATTGTGGTTGTTTGCACTGGGGCAGCACAGCGTTCTGGTTAGCACATCTTTGGTGGTTACCTTATTGAACTACATGAGATGGACAAAATATGAGGGATGATGTCATCCTCTCAGTTTATAATCAATCTGGATATGACGCTCGTCGGACCATTTCATCTCCATCATGTCTTACACGCAAACTTGGGAGAAGTGGACATTTTAATGGCCAGTGGGTGAAAGAAGGCCAGCGTCGATCAGGACGCGGGCTTGTGCGCCTTAGTACTTACTCATCTCGACAAGCAGTTGCCTTCTGTCTGCCATGTTGTCCCCGCTCCACCCGCAGTCTTCAATCATTCTGATCAAGAGAGAGAGAGTAAAAGTCAATCTATGCACTCCTGATTTTTAGCGCCGTCCTCATAAAAATCACGGCTTGATGACTGAACACAAAATGTTTTTGACTTAATTCCCTGAAGCGTCAGGCAACTGATAAAAACCATTGTGCATGCGAGGCTCTAACCACTTCATTAATACAAGCAGACATGATGAGATGACAGCTATTCAGCGTGACCGCAACTAAAATTTATATACTTTCATGGTTTTTTTTGTACATACATATTGTACAAATGCACTGAACACTTCATTAGGAAGACTTGCACAATCTAATTAATTGCAATACAAGAGCTGTATTAAAAAAATATGCCGTTACAAATATAATACAATGAACACCTGCATATTTGCAGTTCGGCATTAGCATATTTGCCTATTCATGGATGGGTTATTTTTTTTTGGGGGGGGGGAGCGACATATCCTTCTTTATTCACTGAAAAACACACTATAGCTGTTTTGCACTGAAGCCAAAGCCATGGTTTTAAAAAGTCACAGTTTCAAAACCACTAAAAGTTTCCATCTTGGCATGAGCTGATTTTTTTTCACACTGGCAAAGTGATGCGAGCAGCCAGCGAGCCCGCAATTTTCCCTCTTGTCAAAAAAGTCGCCTCTTTTTGGAATTTTTGGAGTACAGCAGTTTGGTAATTCAAGGTAATCTTAATATATTACTATAACCCTGTCATCAGTGTTTGGAACCAGCTACAACAGTTAGCGTGTCTAGAACTGGTGAAATAAATACTCTAGACTCGCTACTGAGGCGGATATTTAGCAACCTAGTTAAGTAGCATGGCTAACATCAGTTTGTTTCCTTTCTAACTTTACTTCACAAAACAGAGAAGAGAAGAGAAGTGGCCACTCATTTACTGTTGTACTACATTTTGATTTTTCAATTCTTCAATTGTTTATTCAATTGTTTATTTTCTTTTTACATTGAATAATGTACCTACGGAGCTCGTTCCATGGGGAAAAAAAGTAGTTTTTCTACCCAAACATCCATCCATCCGTGATATTTTTGCTCACGGTTATCATACCGCCAGAATCTGAAACCGGCCTACACCTACTCACTATTAAGGCTTCTTTATACTCGCGCGGGCGGCGACCGCGCTAACGTCACTGCGACTGTCCCGCGCGTCAATCCCGGTGCCCAGAACTGTGCAACCCATGCGCGCAGTTTTGAAAATGTACTGCAGTTCACCTCCAAGTCGGGGGTGTCGCTACGGCTGATATTGGCTAGGACACCACAGGGTGGAGTTTCCTCTGCATTTTCTTGGCCATTTCCGGTAGCCATTTTTACTTTCCTGACAGTAACAAGTAACAAAAACAATGGCGACCGTGGAACAGTGTCTGCTAGAACAAATGGACCTAGATGACCAGATGATACGTTTAATTATGCTGCAAAATCGATCGAGAAGGCGGCAGCGTAGATGGTAAGTAGAACCAAGGGGCACGCTGAGTACGTCATCACAGCATGTGACTAAAACGGACCAATCACGAGAGATGATCTCCGCGGCGTTCTACGCGCAGCAACTATTTTTGCCGTGTTCGCGACAAGCTACGCAGAGGGGCC
The DNA here is from genome assembly GCF_024500385.1 of Phyllopteryx taeniolatus. Classification (NCBI taxonomy): domain Eukaryota; kingdom Metazoa; phylum Chordata; class Actinopteri; order Syngnathiformes; family Syngnathidae; genus Phyllopteryx; species Phyllopteryx taeniolatus. Next base: position 15,632,644 of record NC_084515.1, on the reverse strand, counting down.
GCGCGGCCTTTAGCCTAGCAGGCTAATAGGGGGTCTGAAGAAGCTATAATACTCGATCCACACTCAATGAAAATACACAAAATAGAGTCAATTTCAGCAAGGAATTATGGGACAGTAATCAAACCTTAAATGTAAGTAATCCGCAAATATTGGAAGGACACAAGGGCTGTCTTGTTGCCTCTGAGCATTGTTTCTTCCTTTCTTCACTCCCCCCACTATTTTCCTAGCTTTCCAACTTGAACAACACACACACACACACACACACACACACAAACAACCACACGGAATCCGAGGGGAGGTGAGCAAATATAAGTAAGACGAGGACAAGACTTTCAAGGAAGCGGGGCAGAGGGAGCAGTCGAGAGACGACTCACACCACGCCTCGCCGCACACTGTCCAAGACAATCTAATATACCTAGTCATGTGCATTGTTGCCATGGCAGCAAGCCTCCACACCCCCCCTCCAAATCCCCCTCACACGCCTGATTCAACACCTCCCATTGCAGACGGGCAAAGTTTGTGGAGGAAAGTTTTTTTTTTTCTTTCACTTATAAATATCGTTTATGAGATGAGACTCAGTGGGGACGGTCGTTTTCTTTGGACGAACGGCTTGAGATAATCATTCAGGCGTGCTTTTTTATATTACTTTGGCAGTAATTAGCTATATTTTTCAGACACACGTGGTGCAATTTAAAAAATACCAGAATTTAAAATCAGCAGGCTTCTTTATCTTTTTCTAATCCCAATCATTGCGAACAGCCACTTGTGGGTCTTTGAGGTACGGATGGAGTGGAAAAAAACAAAAGTGCTAATATGTTAAAATGGATTTCAAGAGTTTACAGAGGGGTTAGATCAGGGGTGGGCAAACTACGGCCCGCGGGCCACATCAGGCCCATTGATCATTTCAATCTGGCCCGCCAAAGATACAGAATCGCCCAAATCATATCAAAATCATGACTACATTCGTTTGACGTTGTCCTGTAATGCCGAGTGGTTCCACCAGGATGTCCAGTGATGCCCAGTGGTTCCACCATGTAGTGCAGTAGGTACAGTGATACATTGACTTGACTTTGGCTGTTCTGTTTTTACACTGCTACTGCTCTGAACCAAAGCCAAAGCAAAGAAAAGTCGACAGTGAGTGCCGAAGTTTAATATAGAATGGACTACTAAATACTTCTTCACTGAAGTCCGGTCAAAGGCTTTATGTCGAATTTGTTAAGAAACCATTGCGGTTTTAGAGGAATATAACATCAGCCGTCACATTTCTACCAAGCATGCTGATTATGCGAAATACGGCTACGGCTCAGCGGTTAAAATCAAGCTTGCAGGCTCAGCAAAACACCTTTATCTGATAAACTGGCATCCAATATTCCGTCACACAAGACCCTGAAACAGCACCACGCGAACTGCAGATGGAACTGATTGATCTCCAATGTGATACTGTCTTAAAAGAGAAGTTCAACTCTCAAACTGGATGAGTTTTATGCTTCACTAAGCACAGACAACTTTCCAAAAATCCGGAAGATGGCACAGAGGATGCTGGTGGTGTTTGGCTGTACATATCTGTGTGAACAGACTTTTAGTGAGATGAACACCAACAAGACCAAACTGAAGCAGAACGAAATGACCTCAGGGGCAGCTGAGAGCACGCATGCACACACACACACACACACACATTCAAGTGCTCGTGAACCTTGCTTTTCATCTACTGCCCATTCAGAGCAGAAGATGACACATTCTCAGGATTATTCATTAACTTGTGGTGAAGGTTGGCATGCAATGTGCCAACCTGCTCATCTTGACCCTTTGAGGGGGGAAATGGGTGAATGTTAAGAAACATGTCCTGTAAAATGCCCAAATTCAAATGAGTTACAATTTGGACATGGATAAAAACTTGGGCAAGGAAAGTAACAATAACAACATCAATAATAAATGATGAAAAATGTGTTTTGGCTTAATTTAAAGCGATATCACATGTTAAAGGGTGGGTAGTTTTCTTTATTTTAGCTTAATTATGTACAGCGATAGGCTTCTTTTGAGTAGAAAATATAGTACACATTTGTATTCATTATCCATCTGTCTATTTTCTGTACCACTTATCCCAATTAAAGGCCCTGTAAAGTGGAAAAAGTATTGTTGACAAGCCTGCCAAATTTTAATGAATAAAAAAATTGCCAAATACATAATATGAGGCTTCAAAATCATAAAGAAATATCTGTCAGTCGCTATGGGCATGGAAAACGCACCACACTCATTTTTCAGAATAGGTTCATAGAGTGTGAATATTTTTGTAGTCAGCTAAAGGCTGAATAATGTACGGCACTGTGTTTAATAAACAGTTAACGTTCCCTAAGGGGTCTCTGTTATGTCGGGACTCACACACAACACCACTGCACGAGGCGCTGACGTATTCGACAACCCCACCGCTGTTCCAGTCATCAGCTCACTCGCTCGTAAGCGTGTCGGCTAGCAAACTTTATAGACAGTTTAACATTCCCTGAAGTGTCTCTGTCGTGTGGCTCTACGCGTGGCGCATGGATCAAGGCTGTGGAGTATTAGACAACTTAATGCCAGTCCGCAAGCCCGCTAGCAGCTACTAGCTACCAGCCACGAGCAGACTCGCAGACCCGCGCGGGTCATGACACTTGAGGGAAGATGTGTTTTTTTTCCAGGTTGTAGTCATAGTTTGATAGCTAATTGCACACTGTAGTGGTAGAAATGGCCAAGTTATCATAACTAAGGAATTGACAATTCCGCCGAATGGCCACTGATGGAATGACAGGGCTCGGTATTTATATAGTGTTGGAGGGGCAAATAATGCCAGAAAGCCCAAACGTGTATTCGGCTTTTTTTTTTTGCCACTGCCTCAATAATCCGGACAAATGTAATAGTGAATTGTTGTAAGTCTTTGTACATGTTTACAGTACTTATGAACGTGGCCGGTAGCTAGACTACCTGGAGAAAACCCACGCGAGCACGGGGAGAACACGCAAACTCCACACAGGAAGGCTGGAGCTGAGATTCGATCCCAGCTCCTCTGGACTGAGAGGCAGAAATGCTAACCACTAGCAGCCATGATCCTAAATGCAAGAGAAAAGCTGGTTGATTAACATGACCATCATTTTAGGACAAGACACGGCCATGAAGTAGTGCTTGATTCATTGTGAGGCCATGGCGAATGTGCTTTGAGATACTGTATGTAGCAGTGCTTTGAGCAGCCACTATAGTCCAATGTCACACTCCAGGCCAGACCCATTCATCATTTCTACTGTGAGTGAATAGAAATGCAAACATGTGCAATTTTAAAAGACGAACAATGATAGCAGTGCTCGCACGTCACATCCGAGCCATGTGACCTTCGGCAGACTGTTTTTATTCTGGGAAATAACACAGATTGATACAATCTAGCGCATGAGTAGATATTAAAGCAGCCAAAACAAATCACAGCATACTGTACCTCTCATAAAACACCATGCTGCGACTGCTTCCACTCGCCTTGCCTTGCCTTGCCTTGACTTATTACAAAGTCCTGACGGAAAGAAGCTCACACAAGGCCAAATCCCCGTCTAAGGAGCAAACATTACGACAAAAGAGCCGAACCGTTGGTCTGAAGATTAGAACGTGTCTAGGAAGCGGCCTGCGCTGCCTCTATCTTTAACTATCAAATGAGAAGGCTCCACATTCTTGTGCAGCTTTACTGGCGCTCCAGTTGCAAGACCCTAAACCTCGTTCCTGGCACATGCCCAACACACATTACTCTCTCCCACCGCCCCAACCCCACCCCACCCCACCCCACCCCACCTCTCTCTCTCTCTCTGTGCTACTGTCACTCTGGCAGCACTGGAAAATGAATGCCCATAAAAGAGAAAACCATCGCATACATACCGTTTAACCCCCGACAGCCTCAGGGGCTAAATCCCGCCAAAAGACACAGCAAGGAATGAGGCGTCAGATTTTTTTTTTAACTTGGGCAAACATGCGACTACAGTTCAGACTAAGTTGTACTGTACATGGGTTATTAAAGAAATGGGTGACATTTTCAGTGCCCCCCAATGAAATTTCAAACCAAATACAGAAACATGCACTTGTTGTGTAAATTACAATAGTCCTGAGAAAAAAAAGTGATTGCTAAATATAATTTAAACTACTCAATAGCTCTTGAGCAACCTCTAAAATGTTTATTCCTCCTGTCCCTCCCTCTTGATGACCAATTTACATATCAAATATAATAGATAAAAGAAGTTTTAAATCAGCTTTTTTGGTCGGTATGTCTTCCTTGTCAATAAAACATTTTATTTTATCACAGACACGTTTTAAATAGTAGTTGCGTCCCTCAATATTCACGCAAACCTGCTACTAAAACCTTTTCAGCCATCGAGAGGGAGAGAAAAAAAGTGACCTTCGTGACTCATCAAAAAAAAATAAAAATAAAAATAAAAATAAAAAATAAAGCTAATTGCTTTGATCATGGGTAGAACTAAGTTATATGGACTACTCTCTTCTGTTTTTCATTTTCTTTCAAGCTTTTGAGCCGTATTTGAGTATGTCACTCAAACCAACAAAACTTTTACTCATATTATCAGAAAAAGGCATATCTATGTCAAGGTTTTTCTTTTTTCTTTTATTTGTTTTACTATACAGCTACATTTGTTCTTGACCAGTTAGCATAGCAGCTAACACAGCTAGCAAGTACTCTGCAGCAAAAACTCTAACATTAGCATTTATTTGCAACCCTGTTACTGTAATTAGAGATTTAAAAAAAAAAAAATCTTTTTTTAGATATTTGAAGAAAATGTTGTCCTCCAATTCTGAAATGACCCACATGCTGTACTATATTTACTCAACGTACACTACAAGCCTATTTGTGTGACTAAAGTTCATTTGTCTCCTCCGTGGCGAGTTGGAGCACATCATGGTGCGACATTTCCGTAAACAAACACACTTGCTAGCGTGTCGGCCCACTGTGTGTTCGCGGCACATCGCAGCTGTTAACACCAATTGGCCGGGAGTTATTCTTTGCATCGTGATACTATAAAACGACACCGGCTTCCCATCCTCGGAGCCAGAAGGAGAAAAACAAAGCTGCAGCACAGCAGCGTTGTCTCTTCCTCTTGCTCTCTGGTCATTAATGATCGCCATGGTTTTGGCTTTAAAAATACCAAAAATGAGCATTGGGTGGCTCAAATGCATAGTAAGTGTTGAGATTTATCATTATCAACAGTATTCTTGTTTACAGTAACATTGGTCGTACAGTGAGTTCATTGCGAGGGATATGTTCCAGACCAAGCCACAACAGGTGAAAACCCATGACAGGTTTATCCTCCCCACACTTAAACATATTTAGAACTTATTAAAACACACTTTTTCAACATCCACCAAACAATTGCAAGCATTACATGTATAGAGAATACTGTACCTAAGGTAGTGTCTTGTGTGTTATATCTGTGCCAAATACACTAATATCAATAAAAAATGTTTTGGCTTTTTGATTTGTTTGTTGTAATAAACCTGTGCCAGATTTGTTCTTTAGCATTGGTTTATGAAGGTGTTATGGAAAACATATATTTTGTGCATATCAGTCCCAAGGAGGAACTGCTTTTTTATCCATCCATCCATTTTCTGAACTGCTTGTCATCATTTTAGTCTCAGATGAGCGGTAGCCCAGCTAACTTCGGGTAAGAGGCTGCGTACACCTGTGACTGATCACCAGCCAATCGCAGGGCGGCTAGAGACAAACAACCATTCACACACTGGCAGTTGCACGGATGTCAAACATGTTTTGGTTGCTGCTACATAGTGGTTCTGGGTTCCCTCAGAAGGCTGTGAAAACTATATTGCATTTAATAAAAAACATAGTAATAACATAATGAAATAGAAAGTATAGAATTTAACAGCTTGTCATGATTCATAGAGATTGTGCAACTCCTTCTGCTGTGTGCATCTTGGCCACCTGGGGGTAGTATAATACAGATATAAGATGTACATGGAGACTGTTGCAACTCCTCAGTAAGCTGCAGTCATAGTTGTCATTTTTCACAGAGGATAGATAATACATGCTTGTGAGTGTTGTTAAATTGGGTGTCTACCTGTGCTGCCCCACCACTTGTGTTTAAATAACAGTCACTCAAAGGGTTATAACACTGCAAGTCAAAGCAGAAAAAAAACAAAACAAAAAAAAGACAAACAAAATCGGCCTAACGACGGCTCGTATGTTGAAAAACACATAAGTCGGGTCACTCGTATGCCAAGGCACCACTGTAAATATGTATTGTTATCAAGAAATTGAATTCAAAATCTGAAGTTATAGAAAATTGTGGAAAATACATATTTAAGTGTGCAACTATTGTTCAGTTTGTGAATTAAACAAATCCTTGCAAAATGTGTTCAAAGTAAAGCAAAACTGCTATCCTGGCACACATTTTCTGCCAAAATGAAAAGTAAAATAACATTTTTGCTTTAGTGGGCCACAAAAAGTGACGCAGGAATCTGAATCTGGCCCCCGGGCCTTCAGTTTGACACTTGTGATTTAGAGTCTAAAGGCAATTTAATTTGTTTCCATACTGTACCTGTGCATCACTATATGCTGGAACATGCAAACTGCGCACAAAATGTCCTGAACCAGTATTTGAACCCAGAACCTCAGAACTGTGGGGCAGTGGTGATAACCACTAGACAACTGTGCTGTCCTGCAAATTTCTAATTTAATCCCAAAAGTTTGGGAAAGCCTGCTTTAAAGGTCGTCAGTGACGACAATGACTGGAATGAGCGCAAACACAGGTGACCACGTACGGGACAAAACCGAACACACTTCAAATGCATGCTTGAGAATCTAAAATAAAATCACCAAGCACTGGCCTGGGCACAGGCAGAAACGAATGTTAAAAATCAACAGCAGCCATTGTGGTCAAAAGGTAAAAAGGGCAGCAAGAACGACTGCAACAGGCGCCTACTCGTATGCTCAGCATGCATAGAGACACCTGTGCGTAACACTAAACGCACCAAACCTATGTTTATAGCGATGCAAAAGTGTCATTACACAACGTACAGTGTCAATCTACGCACAGTACAGTCCCGGGTTAAGGTCGCGATTTGACTGCAGCTGCACGGCCACTTACCACAATGTATTCCGAGGCATGTCACGCCACATCGTCCCTCCGGGAATCCCACCACCACCACCACAGCCGACCGTGTCCTGCAGCCCGCGATCAGGCTTCCTTCGTGGCCGGGAGACGCATCACTACGAGCGGCCGATCCACTCCCCCCCCCCCACAACCCCCCCACCCCTTTTCCTACTCGCTGGTGTTGTCGCGGATGTTCGTGCACACGCACACGGGTGGCCTTTGCGATGACGTAATGCGGAATCTCGTCATTCGGGCCAGTCATTTTGTTTGGGGGGGATGGAGGGGGGAGAGGGGGGAGGGGGGGGGGGGTGCTTGGTGGCTGCAGGATGTTTCAAGTTTGGAATAAAAAATGAGAAATACTAGGCCATTAAGCAAAGATGCCTTTGCAAAGTTTTCCTTTTTTTCACTCTACTAAATAAGACCTTTTGGATGATGACGTAATGTTAGCGCCCCAAGACTGGAAGAGTATTTGCCAGTGAATACTATTAATTGCTCAGAAAAAAAGATTTTAAAAACGTAGAAAACAGTTGCTCACAAACAAAAATGATCATGTTATTGTTGTTTTCATATTTTGAATTTAATCTTTTAAGTAAATGTACTGCAACTGTAAATAATTACTGACTTGTACGCGTATACTAAAAGAAGAGGACATTGGAGTTACTTGTATTGCGATACTGCATTAAAAATACTAAACCATATGTATGGGTTTGTTATTTCAGAATTATAGTTGATTTTAATTTACGTTTGAATACCGTATTTACCTAGACCAATGAAAGAGAAATGTTTTAGTTAAACTAATTGTTAATATTGTTCCAGACTTTTTTCCAACCGTGGGCAATGTCCATGAACGCCTCAAGGACCCTGGCGCGCAGCTCCTTGTTGCCTAGCAACCGCCGCAGGAAGATTGACAGCGCTTCGGTTGATTTACGTGAAACTTTGGAAAAAGGAGAACTTTCCAACTCAGGGTGTTGCCAGCCAAAACCGTGTCACGCAAAGGGCCACTTAGCGTAGGTCAACGAGTCACTTACAAGTAAGTCGATATTCACTTTCACTTTCTGTCATGACAACGACCCCCGCCGAGCTCATTAATTTGTTATTAGCTCAGTTAGTCAATTAGGCGTTGACGCGGCTATCAGTAAGTGAGTGAGATGGCAATATCCGAAGACAAGTGAAGGTATCAATTTATGCTATAGTGTTAGCTAATGTGGGTGGACTCAAAAAAACAAAGTTTTCGTGAGTGTTCAGTTAGCATTTGCTCATTTTGTGTTGAACCTACTTTCACAGGCAGTGACTGTTTATTGTGGATATTGGCGTCCATGTCACCGTCCAATGCCTGACGTTGTCGAAGCCCTCACGTTTACGCCAAGAAGAGATGGAAAAGTTTCTGCTTTTAAACAGTAAGATTGAACTGGACTTACCTTATTTTTTTTTTTTTAACCTTAGCCTCAATTGTCCCACACCATTAAACATTGTTGTCTAGCTAGTTAATGTCATTTTCTTTTCGTGAATTGGACCCAACTTGCTCTACTGCATTATGACCAGCGGTAGGTAGACTAGCCAAAAATTGGACTCAAGTAACTTTTAAGTAAGAGTACTGTTACTTTAGAAATATGTGATTCAAGTAAAAGTAAAAAATAGCTCTCCAAATACTTACTTGAGTAAGAGTAGATAAGTATGAGTAACTGGTGAGTAACTTATTATTTTGTTAAATAAGAGCATTAAAGAACGTCAAAATAAAAAATAAAAAGTAGGAAAACAGAAATGTAACATTTTGCCGCTTTTCTGACATTTTATGGACCAAACGAGTAACTGAATCATAGTCAATTTATGGTTGTGCACTTTCTGCACTGTTAAATTTGAAATAATGTCCTATTTTTTAAATAAAGGTACGGAGATGTTTTTTTAATCCGATTCATCGCTCAATTGAAAAAAATTAATTGACAGATGAATTAATTATTAAAATAACCGATATAGTTGTAGTTTTAGTGAATACTGTAGATTGAATGTGAGGACACAGGTGTTCTTCCTCTACTGACTGCAAGTTGCACTTTTGTTTCTGTCATGCTTCATGACAATGAGTCACTTTGAAAACTGTGGTTGGACCTCATGTCCCTTAAGTCTCATTACTAGCAAGAAGCAGTTATTTTCTACACTTGCCAAACTTGTGTCTCGTGGGCCAGATCTGGCCCCCACGTCATTTTATGTTGCTGCCGCTTAAGTTTTCTTGACTTCTGATCATAACTAACCAAGAAAATGAAAATAATCAAATGCAGGGGCAATTAGTTACATGATAGGGTGATCATTAGGGGTTGCAAAACTAACAAATTTTTGTAGTCAATGCTCATTTAAAGTCGAGTTGACGTCAATAATTTCGTTGACATTTCTTCAGTACAGGACAGCCGTTCCCAAATTTTCAGTTTCACGTAACGACATAAAAACATTTTTTTTAAAAATACAATTCACTATTACGCTGAATTTCGTCATTGTAAATTGTAATTAGTAGGCGCCCCACAGTTGTTTATCTTTAAGAGCCTGCTCTTCAAAGTGTTACGACACTGAGATCAGTTTCGTAAAGTGACACAAGTATAGTGATGTTGGGCATACAGTTGTTGTCTGTGCATTATTGTGCATAACCTTTTGGCGGCAAAGCTTGAGCTTCACTTCGCCCTGCATCCCTCGTTCCTTGCCCAGTCCCGTGGTCCCGCTGGTATGAATCTTTTAAGACTAGCAGCGATCGGATAAGCCAAAGCTAGATACTTGCTAGGATAATTGCTATGCTCATCCACTAAAGGTGCATTTTTCATACTTTCAGACCCGGGGAGACGTATGAAGACTGTGTCACACGGAAATTTTGCTACTCCACTGTGTGTTATAGCCAGAGGTGGATAGAGTAGGCAAATATTGTACTCAAGTAAGAGTACTGTTACTTTAGAATATGACTCAAGTAAAAAGTAGTCATCCAAATATTTACTTGTGTAAGAAAGTACTCAATGAAAAAAATACTCAAGATTAATTTATGAGTAACTTCTGATTTAAAAAAAAAAAAAAATCATTTTATTTTTTTAAATCAGAGCATTAACATCAAATAAAAAATATGGGAATTGAGACACACCTCCCACCATTTCAATTTTTAACTGCCCAAAAACCAACAACACATGCACTGGGCCCTACAGAAACATTATTTGCTTTATTCACTTAAATGACTTCCTGAAGAATCTGTTTGCTGCGTACGTGTGCGACACCATAAGCTAATTTGGCCACATCCACTGCCAAAACAACAGCAAAAACATCTGCAACTTACCGCAAGGTGTTTTCTCAAGTTAGAAGTGGGCTGAAATATCCAAATTTGGGCAGTCACAATTTAAGAGCTGCATGTTAACGCTGTTGTTTTTCATATTCTGTAAAGTAAGCACAGTCGTGCGGCTGTTTCCCGCCCCCCCCCCCCCCCCCCAAATGAGTCATTTTGATTGGCTCGCAAAGGCTACGTGCGTGGTCATGTGACTGCCTTGTGTCGTCTGATTGGTGAATTGGAGTCAAATGACATTAGTGTTCACGTTTGATTGGCGCAACGGTGCCCTATGCGGAAGTCAAAGATGTAGTCTAAAAAAAAGACGCACACACGCATGAATGGATAAATAAAAGTAGCGAACGGCATGTCGATCATTGTAACGGAGTAAAAGTATCCTTCTTCAATTAAATACTGAAATAAAAGTAAAAAGTACACTGCATTTGCAACTGTACTCTGACAAGTACAGTTTATCGAAAATCTTACTTGAGTAAATGTAGCGCGTTACTACCAACTTCTGATTATAGCCCGGCAGATTATCTTTGGGCAGCAACAGCTGCAGACGAGCGAATTGAAAGTCCTCTGTAAATTGATTTGAAGACAAGATCCCGCAAACACATGATTAGTGATTAGTCGACTTTAAGCTCTAACCGTCGTTGCGGAGTACTTTAGAGGACTCGTCTATTCAACCCCTATAATTCCCACACAGAACATATTGGGTAAGGGGCAATAAGTGTAACTGCCTCGTGCTCAAGCCACACACCGTGTCCGTAAACAAACACAAAGCAGCTCCGCTTCTGGCTAACAGAAGTCATGGTTAGCGATATGTTTTTGGCAGTAAGTCAAATTTGTTAACTCGTTTGAAATGACACACATGCACACACAAATATCAGTGTAGCACTGGGGGGATAAAAAAACCAAAAAAACTAACGCAGTACAGACGCATTTAAACTACCCCCTCTCAGCTTTTTGGATAGAGCCAAATTAATAACAAATGCCATTGTTTGTGTTTTTATAGCATCACAATTTATACTGTTCAAACTATTAGTTTCACTTGTCTGCAGCTTTCATTTCCTAAAAAGAAAAACACTATTGATGTGGCACATTCCTAAAAAGAACAGATTTAATCTGTTGATGTTTTCTTTCAAATATCATGAAATCTGCCCCAGCCTAAAGGCAATTTAATTTGTTTCTATACTGTACCTAATATGAACCCCTAGAAATGTAAGTGATTTCTCATCATAACCGCTCCCTAGGGGCAACCATAACTACGATGTGCGATGAAAACAATTGTTCTATGTACACCTAGCTGCTGCCATTTTCGGCTTCCTGTATTATCAACAATTATGTGGAACTTTCTGGAAGTGTTGGCATTTATCAACATTAACAGTACAGCATGACGCAGCCAATGGAAGCTGCATCATACTGAGAGCTGTTTCTATAATCTAATACTTGGCCCCCATGTGACTAATTAGTAGTAACCAAAATATAAGAAACACAAATCATTAACATTCAATTCTAGAGGAATTGTTGCTTTTTTATTAGTTTAAAATCTTTTTTTTCTTTCTTTCAGCAAAGCAATTCAACAACATGTGTTTAAGATCTTTAGCGACAACATTTTCTTTAAAATAATACTGAGGAGTGAAGAGCCATTTTATTTTATTTTATTATAATTGGCTGATATATATTCCCTGTTTCCCTCATGCATTAGCATTTAGTGACAAAGTATTTCTTGGATAAATTGTACAAAATATTTGCCATGCATCACTTGTTTTTTACCCTGCTTACCTCCAGATGGCGCCCTTTCCCAACCCTGGCTTTGCCTGGAGTTTGCTGCTCTCTCCTTGACACTTTCAAAAACAAAACATGTCAGTCTATACGACCACACTCCCAAGTGAGAGTAAAGAGTCGCAGAAGACTTTTCACAGCCAAATAATTTTTTGTAATTACTTTTCAGAGTCAAATTAATCAAATAGAGCAGGTGTTTGTTCCAACTGCGTCTGCTGCTTCCTGATGTTCATGCAGCGATGGTTGTACCTTCACAAATATTTCAAGCGTCTATGTTTCAATAAATAGAGACAAGTGTTTGTTTGTGATACACAAACGTTCAAGTCTGGTTCACAGAGCTCAATGTTCTCATGAAGCAGGCCTTCCGATCGTCTCCTCTGGATGACGTCGTACTTGTGCTCTGCGCAACAGTCCCTGGCCAAGCAAGTGTCGGCAATGCTGTTCATCACATTCAGGAGCTCCACAGGAAGGTGGACAACTGGCATCATCAACCGGTATACAGAAGGTGACTGAACACAGACAAAAAGCGCAAAAAGTCACAGTTTTATTTCATGCCAGCCTGGAAATGGTCAACCGATCACCAGGCCAAGCACCAACGCAGCGACACTTCAAGGTTATTACTTGCTGTCTTTTTTGTAAACATGCAATTTTATGTAGTGAAATATTACGTTTTCCTCTACAGGTGTCCCACTAAAGATGCCGAGTTGATTGTCGAAGGCTTTCCATTGACTTTAAAAGGTGAAACTTTACATACAGCAATTAAACACATTGGTTACTTGATTAGGCAGACAACAACAAAAGAAATTTTGGTTGACACTCCCAAAGAGGTATTTAATAATGTGTTTACTATTTTGGTTGTTGTTTGAAGTGGTGTAGAACAGCACTGCAGGACGCAGATAGAGATAGATTGAAACCTCCAAAGTCAAACATTCCTTGAAGTTGCTTGACTTCCAAGCTGTTCTTATTTCAAAACAACTTTGTTCGTATGAAATAATGGAAATAGATATACAACTGACAACATATTTTTTTGTCTGGTTAGCTTGTCTGCCTCATAGTTCTGAGGTTTGGGGTTTGAATCTCATCAGTTGGTTGAAAGTTCGGATTTTGATTCCAGCCCACTGGAAGTGTCGAGTTTCCCCCGCATTCCAAAAACATACATGCTAGCGTCATTGAAGACTCTTATTTGTCCATAGGTGTGAATGTGAGTGAATGATTGTTTGTTGAGTTGTGCCCTGCAATCGGCTGGCAACTCGTCCAGGGTCTACCGCGCCTCTCGCCCAAAGTCAGCTGGAAGAGACGCACCCCCGACTCTAATGACGATAAAAGAGATAGAAAATGGATAGAAATAGAACAGTCACTATACAAAAAACCGAAAGGCCGGACCTTTCACGCAAGTGTGAAAGAAGTGAGCCAGTGTACAAAAACCCCCCAAATACAGTCAAACTATTCGCCATTTGAAGACAGCTGACGCACTCTTGATGGGGAGTGAACAAAAAAAGTGCTTGCAGAATGATGCTGTCACGTCGTGGCCTGCGGTAAGTGCACCGTCAAGATATGTTCCATTTCCTTTTCTGTTTGTCACCACACTCTTAACACACCCACGCTTTGTATATACTTTTCTATAGACAAAAAAAACAAAACAAAAAACAAACCGATCACAATCGATATCAAGAATAAAAGAACACTTTACGCCCTGTATTTCTTGTCTGGTTGAAATTAGTCAGTTTGAGAAAGTAGCCCTGTCTTGTGCATGTGAGTGCCTAGGCAGCCCCGCCCCATGAAATACTTAGGCCAATGGCGAGGACAGATTTCATTACAATGACGACTAGGGATGGAGCCTGAGCTTTGTGACTGCAGATAAGTAGATGTATAGATGATGATAGGATTTTTTTAAAATTGATGCTTGATAATGCATCACAGGTGCATCTTTACTTGTCCGAACCTCATTATAGGAAATGCAATCCTAATGGAGGCATACAATAAACCCCTGCGTAACCTGTTTTTTGTGCTCAAGCCAAAGCAATAACAGTGTTACTTTATGGCCAAGGCAAAAATTCAAAGTAATTAGAGGAGCTTCATTTAGACATAAATAGTCATTTGCTGCCAACGTTTGTCATATATAAGCAATCACAAACCCTTTTAGGGGCTTGTCAATCATTCACAAATTTTGGCTATAGTGAGGGATCACTGAATGGGTTTTTTTTCTCACTATTTAAAATAGTTTTCTGGTCTCTGACATTCTTCTGTCAAAATACACCAAGGTTAAATAAATAGAGTACACTTAGTACCCACATGTCACTGCTGGTTGCAATCAATCAGTTTTGGGGGAGCTGTTCTGTCTTATACAAATGCATAGTACGGTTTTCGTAACCATGATGCCCAGTTCCGACTTAGTGATAGCGACTTTTCCTACACCTCTCATGACTATTTTTCCAAATAAAAGTGATGAGCAAAAAAGTTAGGGACGTTTTGTGGTGTTATTGGAAACTCGCAGATTCCCTCCAGAACACCATATGTTTTCTTCCGTGTGCAGACTGCAAATGGATGGCACATGCACTAAGCCACCACCGGCTAATTGTAATGTCAGAATTTGGCAAAGTTCGGAACTGTTTGCTCAGACACTTTAAGAAATAGGCAGATAACAAAAGATTTACTTGGTTGTTTAATTTCACACTTGATGGTTGGGCAAGCACTTCGGAGACCCAACTATTTGTATACAAGCAATTAAAAAGTCAGTTTTCCATAGCATGTTCCCTTTAAGTAAATTAAAACAAGTCAAAGTCAAAAAGCTGCCTGTTGTTTTTCATATGCAGTGCTACTTTCGCTTTCACATCCTTCACTCGCCCGTGTTTTTAATTCACTTCCCTACAAACCAATTTGTCACCTCAGAGAAGAGTTAAACCAGTTGGAAGTGCTTGAGAAACGCCTATGCGCTGAAATCGCAAATGCCGAGAAGGCGGTCGCACAAGTGGAGGGAACGTGTGCCGCCGCAACGCAGCGTTTTGTTCAAATAATGGTGTTGGAGGCCTCCGAAATTAATCAAGTAACTGATCATTGTATATTTATGTTATGTTATTTAAAACATGAATTCACTTCGTTATTTACAATGGCAAAATGTCTCTTCTCAACTTGGAAGTTAGTCGATGGCCAAACACAGTCCCACAGATGGGATTGTGTTCAACTTTGGAGGTTCCACTGTATAAGCAGGACACTGACATGTGTGGAAAATATTTATGTTTTTCTTTTTTAAATTGCAGTTAAAATGTAAAATTCAGTTGGAACTGCAATCCAGTAAGACATTAAAAGAAAAACTAGTTGCAATGCAGGAAGACATTGAGAAGACGGTAAGTACTGTAGTGTCATGCTAACTTAATACCTGTATTAACATTAAATGTACATTTTAGGATGTTTTTCTGTCATTTTTTATTATTGCCATTCTTTGACTTTGACTACTAAGACAGGACTTGGTTGCACTCATATTGTGTAAACATTGTTTGAAACTTAATGGAGTAGCTGAGGTGTCCTCGCAGAAGAGCAGCTTCAGTCAAAACGCAACACGTTTGCTCGTCTCTCAAAAGAAAACACAGAGCTTGAGAACAAAGTTGAAGACTTGAAGCATCAAATATCAAAGAGATACCTCATCATCGCTGGCAAAAGTGGAGCGTTAAATAGCATCCACTGAATTTTGAGGCGAGATAGATGCTGATTTAACACTCCATGGGCTAAATCTACAAAATGAGAGAATGGTATCCAAAATCCTGCCTTTTGGGATTGACACTATAAAATAGGTGCTATTCAACTGCATTGCATCATTATGAGAGGTGTTTCTTAAATATAGGCCCGCCCTTTTTTAACTGGATAAAATGGCCAAAATGTTAGCAATACCCCTCAGTATGATGCAATGAATTTTTACACCAGTGTAAACGACCACCACATTAACAAATTTAAAATGAATTTGTCTATGACAGTGTCAATCAAAAGTGAGCTTTATTTAATTTGAAGAGTATTTCCAGTGTATGGTGTGGTTCGGTCCATAGTTTGAATTTGAAGTAAAACAGTCAACATATGATTGTTGTGAAGAAATTGCTGTAAGAGCATTCACAAAAATGTTACATTTGCCATAGTACATCCATTTCATGGGCTTAAAAGTACTTTGGACATTTCACATTTTTTATTTTTAGATAAAATAATTTTGGTCAATGACTGCCTAAATTCCATCACCACTCATGTCTGATTTTCCTTTTCCTTTTTGCCTTTTCATCCAGTATTGAAAATTATGGTTGTATTTACAATTATGTCAGTGGTGCAAACACCTTTTGAGCCCCTGGGAAGGAAGGTACTACTACTCTTTCTATTTGTTTTGTGAAACTTCTTATATTAAAGCAGAATGTTGATACTTCAACCATGACATTAGCTAGTTTTATTTCATCCATTATGTAGAAATAGTAAAAACTCTGCACCTAACGTTATGTGTTCACGGTCAATCTAGCCAGATGGCAGTGAGGCGTATGTGCGAGAAGGAAAAGAAGCAGATGCTCCGATGTTTCCGCCAATGAAGTGCAGTGGGAAAAGGTACGCCAGCAAGTGACCCCAATTGCGGCCCAGCACAACACCACTCGGGCCAAGCTGAAGCAGCGGCAGCATCTCACCTTCACGGAAGAAAGGTTGGTCAGGGTCAGTGGAGGCGTACCCCCATAACCTGTTGTACATTTTGTGCATGTCGATGGACATGCGACACTCTTGTGGATTCCTTTCTTTACTCCTTAAAGGGAGAGATGGAAGCGCTGTAAAATACGCTGACGGGTCAGTTGACCGTGCTGGAAGGACTTAAGGTACCTGCAATGAGAAAATATTGGATATAAATTTCAGTGGTGGGCCAGCCCAGCCTCCTCCGCTGGCTGACGTTTTCCGACAATTCCCCTCCCAGGGCCAGCTACCTGACCCACAATAATGTCAGCATTTTTCCGTTCTCTGATTGGTTGGTGGGAGCAAAACCTGTTATAGCCAAATTCAACTCGCAAAACAGGTTTGTAGCGGTCTGTACACATTAGTGAATTTATGTGTGATGTCCTGTATTTTGGATTAAGTCGCCACTGGAGGCCCAGGTACCAAAACGCCCTGCATCACGGACAAGTATGTACGACTTTTAGTGGTTTGACCATCATGCTCGTATTTATTCCATCAGGGTCAATGTATCAATATGAGTGACGAGCTGCACCAACACGAAACAAGCCCAAAGCTCATCAACCAAAAACCTCAGGCTGAATTTGAGGCAATTAAAGCCCTGGAATCACAAGTTGAGGTGCTGCATCATCTACACTAGCCACATACTTTTATTAAAATTACATTAGTTGACACAGAGTGTATGTGTGGTTATAGAATTTCAAGAGGTTGACACAAGAAGCAGAAAAGATGCAGCGGGAGCACATGAATACTCTAGCTGGACTTGGAAGTGACAGAAAACTGAAACGTGACCAACTGACAGCTGCCGAGGTAGAGAAAGCAACGTCTCACACTTACTAAAGAGGCCTGATTCTGTAGCGTTTGTTAATGATAAAGTGAGTGACAGATTTTCTTATGTGCATTCTTTGTGTACAGGAGATTTACTCTGCAACGACAAGACAATATGACAGCATAATTCGCAGAATCGGTGACCTGACAAAGACGTGGAAGCAATACAAAGCTGCTTCAAATACAATGGAAGAAAAGGTTGGACGCATGTCTGAAGCCACGGCAAAACTCCAATAAGAAGACTGTTGAAACCAATAAGTTGTTGGCCAGTCTATTGTATCCTCACAACCTTTCAGGGCTATTCCAAAGTAAGATCTCTATTGATCTATTTTAATGATTTCTGGCATAAGCTAGCCAAGCTATCAGTTTTCCATCAGTACGGTCACTGAACATTAACCACCAAACTTTCACGCAATAAACCTCATGATTTTGAATGATATTAGGCACAAGCCAAGCTAGCTGAGGTCAAACCTTAAATCAGTGCATTCTGCATTCAAATACTGTATATGACGATTTAATTAATTGTGAAACACTGAGGGGTTACTGTTGAACGAAGATCATTGATTTTTAATGACATCAGACACTAACTGAGCTAGCTGAGTTCATACCTCAAAGGAATGCAGTGGTACCTCGATTTACCGGACTAATAGGAGGGAGGGGTCATCCGTTAAATCAGATTGTCGGTTAAATTGATGCACTTTTTTTGTGTGGCCTAAAAACACACCAGTACAGAAAAAAAATGTTCTGTACTTTTTGTGGGCTAAAAACACATAGTACAGTGCCAAACTATTGTAAATAAATGTTTAAAAAAGCTTGAAAATGTTTGAAAGTTTATCCAAATTTACCTCACTGGCGCATGAAAGGGGTAATTTTGAGTTCCAACTGGTCTGTTAAATCGGGGTCCGTTAAATCGAAGTTCCACTTTATAGTCATTGATTGAACAGTAGTCAGCAAATTTTGATGGTTATTGTCAAGGTATTGATTTTGATTGCTATCTGACACAAGCCGAGCGAGCTCACATCAAATCTTAAATCAGTAGTATACAAAAGCACTTAAGCTTAACAGATCGTATTGTCTTATGTCAATGCAAGACCACTATTGATTTTGAGTGATATTTGACACACTCACCGAGCTAGCGGATTTCTTCAAACTGTAACAGTGGTTTTGATTCTGGAGCCCTCTTTTACATTTCACGCTATATTTTTCCCTTTTCAGGGCTTCTTACTATGTGGCCGAGTTCAAAAGGGACTCAGCTGCTGTCGTAATGAGCAACCTGCGTTCAGATATCCATATCTGCCTGCAACGCATGCGGCGATCCATGCAGAGGCACCGGTGCTCACGTTCCGGCGAGAAAAAAGCAAATGCAACAAACCAAGGTGACGCGACATCGCGCTGACAATTAAGCACATGACGAATGGTGTCAAACATTGAGAGGATTGAAAAAATAATAAGCACTGTTTGTTTGTTTGTTTGTTTGTTTGTTTGTGGATTAGCGTCAGCACATTGCTCGTTACGCTTCCCCCTCAAGATGCAGACAAAAGATCTGTGGGCAATTAAAGCTACAAGCCATGGTCAATCTTGTTTAAGTGCTTTTCCCACAAATGACAACTCACGGTTGTTATAGTCTTTTGTCTGGATGTATTTGATGATGTGTGTCGCAAGGAGATGCCGCGAGCCTCGCACTGCTTCTTACCTGTGGGCTGACACTGCTTCGGGATAAACATATAATTTGGATATGGGATTTGCAAGAGGAAGCCCTGTTCATTGTGAGGTTTTCATCTGCAGGATTATCAGCCCCATCCCAGAGCCCTCTTTGCTGATGGAGGTTTCACATGGCTTATCTAATGTGAAATCGCCATGTGGTATATAGTTTCATTAAACGGTGATCAAGAATGCATTAGTTCAAAACAAGAAAAGGCAATGGAGCTTAAGCCGGCATGCATCCAAGTGCAGCAACTTTAAGGAAGTTGTTGGTGTGAGACAATTTAAGAATTAGAAGTCGCACAGACACAACTCCCATTAGCCGGATAAGAGTTAGCCAAGCAAAGAAAAGGCTTTCGTCTTTGCACAAAATTTGATGCCACAACAATAGTCCCCGGCAAATACAAAACTGAGAGTCGGCCGCCAGAAGTAAATTGGTTACTTTAATCACGCAGACTAAAGTAAAACGTGTGATATCTACATTAGCATTTCAACCTCTAGTCCCATACAAATATCCATCCATCCATTTTCCATAGCGCTTTTACTTATGAGGGTCGTGGGTGAGCTGGAACCTGTCTCAGCTGACTTGCGGTGAGAGGCAGCGTATACCCTGGACTGGTCGGCAGCCATTCGCAGGGAACATACAGACCAAAAAAAAAAAAGCCACTATTAACACTCACACCCATAGAAATATCATTATCTTTTTTGGAGTTCAACCCAAATTTGTGGTAAAAACCTGCATCCTAAGAGTTCAAAACATCATCAAGTGTGAAATCTCGCAAGACTTCATTCAGCTCAGTGACATCTGAAGGATTTGTTTTATGCTTTTTGTTTGGCTTTTTTTGGGTGTCTTGTACGGGGTAGCGGTTTTAGCGAGGGGAAACAGAAATGGTAATGAAACAGAGTGTAACATGGAAATTTCTGGTTGTTTAATACTTAAATATAAAGCAAAGGCTTTCGAAAACAGCATCATGGCTAATGACTAGCATAAAAATTAAGAAGCTTGTCAACATATTGCACATTTTAACAGCCCATTACTCTCAATAATGTGACTGTCTGACATCTTCAAAACAGTGAGTACTTTTACCTTATTTTAGTTGTACTTAGTTTTATTACTCAGTGGTTAACTTCTACTTTATGCTTGTATGACAGTTAGGAAAATAGAAACTTACTTAAAGCATTGCTCGTAGAGTTACTAAAGGTTTTATGAAGAGCCGCAACCAATTAATATCTTGAAATTATTTCCTATGGGAAATGTTTTTATTATAATAAGCACAACTTTGAAGCCAACCTGCGTCACCTAATGGATTGTGTTCCACTTTCGAGGTTTCATTCCATTTTGCCCACCCCCCTTAATGCGCATATTTTGATAATAGCAAAGTAAACAACGTAAACTGCAGACGCTATCAGTTTCTTCTGTGCAACCAAGTGTAATTTGTTCCATTTACATTTCACAACCGCATCAGATGGGCTTTGTCAGAGCTGCACGGAGTAATTAAACCCAAATCAATAGCAGGCATTTGTCATGTTTACAGGCCCCCTTTCTGCTGGATTCAACTTATCACTGAAGACTTGTTGGCTTTTTACTATAGGGGAACACACTCCATTATGCCGCCAGGTAAACTTTAAATATTTAGTGGCAACATGAGAGGAGAGACATGTAGACAGATGCCACAGTTGAGGATTCCGCCATTGCTATTCGTTTGGCCTTAATTAGCAGTACATTTTCAGCATATTGTAGATAAACTTGCCATGGCAATATCACCTGTACCATACTTCCCATCATTCTATGAGAATGGGCTACTTTTCTAATGTGCATCACATAAAGTGAACTCAGGCAGTGTATTTCTTGTTTGGAAAAAAAAAAAAGCAAAACAATCAGTTAATCTTTTCGATTCTGGTGTGCTATAATTCTCACTTTTTTCTCCCCATAGGAAATAATTGTCTCAAACTGTTGCCATCATAAAACCTTTATTAATGGTGCATGCCAAATATTTAAGCATTCTTAACTGCCATTCAAAAGAAGTTAACATTATAAAAAAATGAATCCAGCAAAAATAAAGTAAAAGTACTCACCCTTTAAAGACACGTAATAGAGAGGAATAATGAAGGTATTTGCTGAGCAATACTGGCACCAAGTGGCCTTTTGTAGCTATAGCTGGTATTAAAAATTCAATGAGTTTATGAAAAAGAAAATTCAAAAGGCAAAACACACTTGTTAATCCTTTCAATGCTAACTTTGCTAAAGTCTCTCAAGATTTAGCGCATTACGCACTATGTGATAATGATTGGAACTCCCAATCAATTTAGCTTGACTTGAGGCATTTTTTTTCCCAAATAAAATTATTTTGAAATACATTTTAATGCAAAACACATTTTTATTAGATTATTCGATTCATCTGTGAAATAATCGATTCCAAAAATGTTCAATAGTGACAGGCCCTAATTCAAACCCTTTTAACATCGTTCATTCATGCATTCATTCCAGCACTTGTTGTCATTAGGGTTGCAGGTTAGCTGGAGCCTATCCTAGTTGACTTTGGGTGCAAGGTCAAATCACAGACACAACAGCCATTTACAATCATATTCACACCTAAGGACAATTTCAAATGGTCTAACAATGACTGTTTTTGGAATGTGGTAGGAAACCAGACTACCCAGAAGTAACCCACAAAAGCTTGGGGGAACATGCGAACTCTCACACAGAAAGGCCCAGAACCACCTTGACTGCGGCAGATGCTCTAATCACTACTTGACAGTGCTGCTGTCAAACTACATTTTTAAAATCAAATTACACCCACACACACTCCCATCTGCTAACTCTTAACCAGTTGAAATGTAGTGATGGCAAACTTTTATGTTGTTGAACTACTAACCTTTTCTTTTCATGTGTGTAGGATGCACTTAGAGTTGCACTGAGGGAACACAAGTGGCTGGGCGGCAAGTATGAAGGTCTGCAGAAGCTCCTCATGAAGGCCAAACAAGAGGCCGTGCGTGTATTGAGTGATAAAAACCACAGGCAGAAATGTTTTTGTTTTTATACACGGGTATGTTGTCTTTATATTTGGTTGCCTCAGTGTTCTTTTCTGTTGTATTTCTGTAGCATTTTATGATATTTGTATGGAGCCCATTTGATTTATATTGGTCCATTCTACTTTCGCGTGTAGGTCACAGTTGTATTTTCATCGTGTTACAATTTTGTGTGCTTTAACCAGATCTTTTTCAGATCTCAACAAAGGCTGAAAATACTATATTTTTCTTCAGTACCGATCAAGTAATGCATTTTTGTGTTGATTTAATGTCATTCAAAAGTCTGTTAACTCAGTTTGAATTGACCATATTATTGGGAACTGGTTGTTTTGTTGAACAGCCTTTACTGGTACCTAGGCATACAATCTCAGAGGATTCCCAATGATATTCATTGTGGTTGTCTACGAACGTGGATTTGAAGTTAACTTGACTTTTAGGAAGGTTCCAGTTAAGGAACAAGCAAAGATACTGCAGCAACCATCGCCTTCAGGATAGTGTATAATAGATAATGTGGTCATGTGTTTCTCCCCCCGCCCACATATGCTCACCGCATTTGGCCAACAGCCACAGGTTACATTGTGTGTGCAACTGTGCAAGCACGTGCGTGTGAGTGTCATGGGTACTAAATTTACATCAGAAGATGTCTTGATGGAGACCAGTGCTTCTCCCCTTTTTAATCTTTATAGTTTCTGACACTTTTTAACCGGAATGGAATTGCACTTGACAGCTTTAATGTCAGCAAGAGGCTGTGCTCTTCCTGCGACAAGAAAATACGTATTATTTGTTCCAAAAAAACTGACTAATACCTTTACTTGAGCAATTCCTCATCTAACTGCATGAATGTTATCAAGTGCAAAATGCATGCAAAAATAAAATCCTGTGGACAGGATTTTCCACGCTCATGATCAAAGCCTGATTTCCTTTTTACTCATGCTTCAGCCTTCCACCATTTTTGTTTGTCTCTTCTCGACACTCTGACAACAGAAGCCTCTCGGCTACTTTGCTGTATGCCTAAATTTAGTTATTTTTGTTTTTTTATACATGTATATAACACGCTTATGTCAACATGTAGATTCAGACCTATCATGTTTTGTCAAATTTACATACTCAAATACTCCTTCCCGTTTGGACTATTTTACTAACATTGTATCGCCAACATTTCATACCACATTTAGGTATGCATAGACTGCACTTTGCCATTTCCTTTAATTGATTTGTTCTTGACTCGAGGCACTTCTTGTGTAACAGCCTTTACCATTGTTGGAATCAGAAAATCATCACCACACATGAATCTGTTTGATATTCAGCAGAATGGTGCAGTGAAAATAAAAAACAGCATCGCAACAACACTGAATGCCGTCAAGGTGAACCGGTGTAAATGAACCATTATGCTGTCACAATACAACAAATTAACATTGTATGTATGTACGCTGAAAGGTAACAAAGAAGGCTTGACAAAACAATGCCTGCCCCCATATTCAGTTGAGTG
This sequence comes from Phyllopteryx taeniolatus, assembly GCF_024500385.1. Taxonomy (NCBI): domain Eukaryota; kingdom Metazoa; phylum Chordata; class Actinopteri; order Syngnathiformes; family Syngnathidae; genus Phyllopteryx; species Phyllopteryx taeniolatus. The sequence goes on along the minus strand of NC_084515.1, from coordinate 15,608,718 downwards.
GATGAACACCCCCAGCAATCATGTCTTTGGAATGCATTACTTGGCTGCAACCTTTAGAGGAACTGTTGATTCAGCCTCAAATAGTTTGCTGTCTAATGGACAACATGAAATTAGCCAGGGTAAGTTGAGCTACATCCACGAAAACCTTCACTATGGCAACTTTCCATTCATTTGCTCAATGCAACATAGGCATGGAAACAGGAGTTCAGAACATTCTGAGTACACATCCCATGAAAAGATCATTTACAAAAAAAAAAAAAAAAAAAAAAAGCACCATCCCTATTGTGACTTAACATTGAAACAAATCAATATCTGATTGCCCCTGTGAAAAAGAAAATCTCTTACCCCCATTGGCCATGTTAGCATGTATTTGCTCATATGGGTATGCTCAGCTCTCTTAACAAGGTACCCTAATCAGCCTTGATGTTATTGTCTTTCCTCAAGGAGCTGATGACTTAGCTAATTCAATTCACTTCCCAGCATTGGAGCATATATCGCCAGGCAATGATGAGCTTTGTCGAAAGAATAAAGGTGGGGATAGGGGGACTGCAATGTCATCAATCAGAATGGAAACCTCTTTTTGCGTGAAACTGAATTCAAATAATAAAGCAAGCAGCATGCCTTTCCAAGAGGCTAGGAATAATTTCTGCCTTCGGTGGGGGGTTCATGGCTCCGTGTGTACGTGTAAAATATGTCTTGAGGGGATTGGTATAAAGTTAAACTGGGTGAAGTAGAAATATTTTACTCATCAGCTTTGCAGTCACAGAGTTTGCCTCGGCTAGAACAAAACTGCTGAAGCATTTAGAGAAAATTAACCCCCCATCCTGGCAGCCAGATGTGACTGGATTCTGATGAGTGCACACGAGTGGGCAGAGAAACCAAGAGACTGTGAAATTCCTGTCAGGCCCGTGTACTGCAGAATGGGCTATTGACTGCTTTCTCTATTCCCCTCCATCATTCTTCTTGAACACTGCCATTAATTTCCTCTCCCTGCCTTACCAATTCCTTTTCTCTGCCTTCTCTCCCTCTAGCTCTCTTTGTTGCAGAAGAGGATGCACAAAGCTTTGGTGAAATACTTCAGACAACGCAGCCTCGGCGGCCAGGCTGAACTGGACCGCCGCCATGCTCTTTGTCGAGAAGCGGACCAGAAAATAAAAACAGCCCAGGTACAGTGTTTGTATGTGTGCATGTCAAGTAAAGTGCAAACTGTCACCGTTCACTACAAAGTGATTCAACTTTTATCCCAGGCAAGGTTTTTATACTGGATGATAATGTCTGAGTCACTCAAATGCTCGTCTTTGTTAGACTTGCCTTGATGGTGCGTCATAAACACTGGGCTGCTCAGGTGCTTAGCAAAGGCCTGCAGCAGTTCACTAGTATGTCAGCCCCGACCTTTTGGAATATTAAATGTACACAAACGACATACAGTGATGATGCAAAATTTGTTAATAATTGTGTGTTTTTATGAAGTGTTGTTGTTTTTTTTTTTTTTTTAATTGCTACCTTCAAAAAACAAAAACAAATGTTCAGTATACATGCGCCATAGATACTGTATGAAGTAACAAAGTGGAAACGGGCCCTCTTACTGTAGAGTAATGAGGAGTTTACTGATAACATCAGAACAATCTGATTCGACCCTGGAAGTGTTTTGAGGTGAGTCCATGACATTGTTGCTGCACCTTCTGATTTTTTTTTTAGGCCTATATTTCCCAGGGGTGTTTGAGACAAGTGCTAATATACCCGATGCCGATTTTTAAAATTTTGGATCGTGTTTAAGGGTTTACACTGGGCTGAATTGTCATTTTGGCCGCTCATATACACAAGTTACACAACAAACCAAAACACAAACTTGTAAATGAAAGCACATGCATTACCACTCCCGTGTAAATGCTGAAAGCCACATCTTCTCTTCAATGGAGGACGCAAACATCCCCGAGTTGGTCACGTTCATTCATTTATGGCAGAACACAGGCCCGATTAAGAGAATGAGCTTGATGACTCTTCTCCAGGCAAGTGCTCATTTACTGCAACCAGCGGAGACACATTGCTCCCATAACTGCAGTTCTTAACCTGTATATACACTAAATTAAGTATTAAAAATATGCTTTTGGATAACACCAGTAGGACAAGCATTTGGTGCGTGCGTGGTATGTGGCATTGTTTTCAAATTAAAAAGTCTCCAGGAGCTTAAAAGTCGTAAGCACGTAAAGTCATCTGTACGCTGAACTGAATTGAAAAACACAAAGAAACAAGAACTCTCATTTGTACTACAGGGTTCTTGTGTAAAAGCCTCTCAAGTTGAGCAATGGTGCGGCTCTTAAGGATACAAATGATTTACATGCAATATCATTTTTATTTTATGCTTGTCTCACAGCATTGGCCCTACTGCACTCTGTCCATTTAGTTCTCAGACAAGTGATTGGTGAGATAGATGATGTGTCTGCTAAGGTGCCTACGCTACTGACCTCGTGTGTCGGACATAAGCTCACGTTACATTTAAAATGTGTCTTTTTTTGGGGGGGGGGGGCAGCTGAATAGCCCTCAGTCTCTCATGCGGACGATTAGGTGCAGATTCCGCAAGGTTGAGATGTAAGGATCTTCAATTAGAGCATAATCAGCGTCTCATCTGTGCCGTGATGTGAGATGAGGTCACAGCGGACGGAGGGACAGTGATGAATCATTTTGTCTGCCGTTATGCAGAGCCAGGTAGTGTGCGAGCACAAGGAATAGACCACTTTCACCTCTTAGTATGTCTTTTACCTGAACCTCTTAGCAGCCACAAAAGGCAGGTTCAATTGCTATGCTGTTGTCAAAAGTGAGATGATTTATCCAATATATGCCGACACAATGATTTGATTAGAGCTTTTTCAGGGGACTACCAAGTGATAATACTATCACTACACAGACTGCTGACATGCTTTTTGATGGGTCCAGTCCGGACATTACAGAGGGTAGCCATTTCTCATTGGCCTAGCCTTCGAATGCACCTCCCAAGTCCCCCTCGCCCTCCCCACAAACCCTCCCCACCCCCGGCATATCACACAGCTCGAGGTGGGGTGGGGAGGAGCTATCAGCGGGCTGCAGAGTGTGAAGGACAAAAGAGCCGGTGTATTCAAGCGCACCGCACCGTCACAGCTCAGCGCAGGACCCATCAGAGCAAGCAGCACTCACTTTAGCTCCTTGTGTGAAGTGGCCAAGCCTCGAAAAGTAGAAAAATTAAAGAACGGTCAGAATATTAAGAATTGGACAGCGATGGTAATAGCTTTTAATTGAGTGTGACATGAATTAGCTATGTCATTTGCCAGTTTGTAAGTAAGAAATCAACAGAAGTAATGGCTGATCTAGCCAGACTGAATCCTGGTGGGCCTCTTACGGATCCATCATGTCCACTTGACCCCGTGAGCCAGGCCGCAGGAAGGTCAGGCTACGGCGAGCTCGATGCGGTTTTGCTCGAAAGTAGCTTGAAGGGAAGGATGCTCGCAAACCTCAGGGTGCAGGGGATGTGGTGGTGGTGGTGGTGGTGGTGGGGAGGGGATGCAGTGGGCTGTCAGCCTGCTACACTACAGCCGGAACTGGCAGTTCAGCTTTGTGTTGCGTGGGGTTTACACCAGGGATGGCATAATTGACAATGGCTAACAGTGGAGAGCAGCGCGGAGCCTTGTTGAATGCCCGGTAATGATTGGAGCAGACGCCCACCGGCCCAGTCCTGGGGGACAGTAATCCAAGATCCTGTTTCTGATATAATTGTTAGTCAGAGAATTTCTGCATGGCTGCGCCAGCTCACATTCCCAAGCCGGTTGACAGTGCCAGGCAGTTTAATAGAAAAACTGCATGCTGAGAACAGAAGAGCACTGAACCCACACTTGGTTGACCAAGAGTCTCTTGTTCTCAAAATAAGTAGCGCACTATGAGCTGTGACTTTATTCCAAAACAGCCTACCTCTTCTTTTAATTATTGCTTTTCTGTATTCAAACACGAAACGTTGTCACAGGAACGTTGAGCTCATCTCTGTGTTCCAAGCGTCCATCACCACTAGTGACCTGAGCAAACAATCCAGCTTGGACAAGTAGATGCCTTCAGCTCGGGACATTCACCTGTACCGGACAACTTACTTACCCTCACACGCTTCACTATGTTCCTCCCCCCTCCTCTTTTACTCGCTGCGGATCCATAACAATGAAACAGGTGACTTTCATGCTGCTGTCAGGACTGATCTAATTTTAGCTGGGTGAATGATTGCAATTGGCTTTGCCTCATCAGATAATTAATCTATGTCACCATTAATTGGAAAAGAGAATAATTACAGGCCGTGTTGACAGAAATTCTACGCTTCTCCAGATTCTGAGATCTAATTACAACTAGTGAAAGCCGATGACCTTAACTAGCACTTAGTACACCTTGACCACTACGCGAGGATCAGCGTGTTTGATTCAGAGATTGCGTTTTGATTCTCGATAGAACCACAGCGTTCTCCGTCACTCGGAGAGCTGTCTCCCTCAATCACTTTTCAATATTCAATCTTAATTTTGTGGAAGTTTAGCATTTTCAATGAGCTGGAGATGAATGATTAATGAATAAATTTGAATGCTTCATTTTGTCCACGGATCATTAGTTAAGTCCTTTGTGGGAAGGACCTGAGAAAGGAGTGAAAATTATTGAGACATTAGCCCCAAGCAATCCAGGGGTAAATAGTGTGCACAAAAGGATGTTGCTTCCAAAAGAGAGAAGCCTCGGGAAACGCTATTTTCAAATAGAAATATGAACTGAATCACATTAAAAAAATCAATTTTCGGATCACCAGCATCATGCTGATGATGCATGCTCCATTTTGAAAGTTCAATGTTCCCGAATTAATAATACATGCAAAACACAATCTGACCTGTTAAATATTTACATCCATCAAAATAGGAATGATGAATAATGAAAATGATGCATGAATACAATTTTTGGGGGGTTTGTTGCCAATCTGCTGCTTTCAGGATCGCTTAAAAATACGGTGTTGCTCCCATTGTGTCTGTCTGTGTGTGGCAGCTTAATAGAGATAACGTTGTTGGTTTTGTACTGCTGGCTGACTGGTCTGCTTGTGGCAACAGAAGGGGGCAGTGTGGACACAACAACATCACGCCCATTGACAGTGCTGCGTACTAGTAGCTTAAAACATTACAATAGCAAAAAAAAATAAAAAATCGGGAATCATTTTGCTTGAAGTTAAGTTGATATTCTTCTCGCACTGACATTTTAAGTTTAACTTGCTCTCCTTGCTTTCCCTAACGTTGACCTCTCAAAATCATTACTGCGTTGACAAATGATCCATCCATTTTTCTGCAGTGCTTATCCTGTTCAGGGTTGCGAGGAGCTCGAGTTTAACCTAGCTCACTGGCGAAAGACTAACTAGACCCTGGACGGGTCGCCGGTCAATCACAGGGCACATATACAGACAGACAATCGTTTACGTTTCCATCGTGGAAACCCCGTGGTTCAACAAATGATATTCATCACGTCCGGAAATTGTGGCCGTCGGCAATTAGTCACCGGCTACATAATGCACTTGCGACCAATAAACACTTCCCTTGAATAGACACCTCCCTTTTCATCCATCCATCTGTTTTCCGTACCGCTTATCCTCACTCGGGTTGCGGGAGTGCTGGAGCCTATCCCAGCTATCTTTGGGCGAGAGGCGGGGTACACCCTGAACTGGTCGCCAGCCAATCGCAGTGCACGCACAGGCAATTTAGAGACTTAAATTGACTTACCATGCATGTTTTGGGGATGTGGGAGGAAACAGGAGTACCCGGAGAAAACCCACACAAGCGAGGCCGGATTTGAACCCAGGTCCTCAGAAATGTGAGGCACATGTGCTAACCAGTTTCTCACCATACCACCGCCCTTTTACATAAAACAGTCTCTCAGTTGAACAGACGTGGAGACTTCGACCCGCGGTACACTGAGCGACACGGCCGAACGCAACCCAATTGGACAATTCCAGACTAATTACAGCCGACTGCTCACACCTGCACTCCTGCCGATTGACCCTCGCGCGCATACCAACTTGCTGCGATGGATAAAATGCTATCCCTCCTGTTCTTATCAGGAAACAACATTTTGAGGTTCCACATACAGTGTTGCCTAGAAATGTGAATGACCTGACTTCGGGTTTTTCGAGATACGAGCCGTCGATTTTTTTTGCTTTGACTTTGAGATATGAACTCAACTCTCTTAACGACAAGCAAGTTTGAGAGTTAACAATTCTACAAAACGTTGGCGAAGTTTACTTTTAAACAAAACAAAGAGAATTACACGTCCATTTTAAACAACCACATAGCTTTGCTTTAGATAAGTCCGTTTAGCTTAATGGTAACAAACAATGCAAAACGTCATAAATGGGCTAACACATAGCATCGGTGTCGCTGTTTTAGAACAGTTTTAAGCAACGGATATTTCAACACCAATGGTGGCGCAACCAATGCAGACCGATAATATATAACAATGCTCACGGGCATATATTCTTTGTCTGCTGCAGAAAACGAAATAAATGTTTCTCCATAATGTTAATTGTTCTGTTTTTTTTAGTTAGACTCGCATTGTAATATATTGTCAATATTATTTGCTATTATTCCAAAAATCCGTACAAATAAAGGCCTCCCTATTAATAGATGCCTCCCCCTATCTGCAGTTGTGTAAATAAATCCCTGTAGCTTTTTTCAGAATTACATGGCGTTCTCTGCAAATGTTTTATTATTTTTTTCCCCGTGTGTCTCAACATATGTTCATGGTCTTTGTGAATCCCCTGAATGAATGAAAGTTGTAGTCAACTGTCATCGCTTTAAAGTGCACTCACGTAAATGCTGAAAAAACACTGATGTGGACACCTCATAGTTTTGGTGTGACAAGGATGCAGAAGTCTGACTGTGGGCTTGTATTCTGTGATATATCAAAGTGTTTCTTTCTCGTGGTTCCTGTAGCGGCATCCTTGCTAAAAATCTGATTTACAGGCGGCATCATTTCAGTGTGGCACCACCATGCAGACGACGGGCCCGTTTCGCGCCGATTCACCCCAGCGATCGCTTTTAGTCATCAGCGGCAAGCCATGTGAATCGGAGCGTGGCTCTCAGGCTAACGAAAACTCTCTGCTTTGAGGTCTTTTTGAAAAACAGGGAAATGGAGGTGTCCTCTTTGACCAGGCCGCCTTTTGTTCCCGAGCCAGAGAACACAGTTGAACCACAGAGGCGACGGAGAACAGGGAAAGAATGTGGGTGGAGAAGAGATGGGCTCCTGTGTGCAAAATATCAATGAGTGAGATGCTGACAATGTTTGGGGTACACCAGTGACGAGACGGGTATTCATGACTGTTATGGCGGGGTTGTTAACGACACTCTTCTCTGTGGTAATTTATTACCACTTTACAGGGAATTTAAGAGGTGCTGGGGGGGGCTAATGAGCAAGCTTTAAGGGGTTGTGTTTGGGACTGCTAAAATATGTATATTTTCACCAGGATACATACATTTGTAAAAAAAAAAAAAAAAAAAAAAATGTTGAGTTTTTGGGCAAGTTGAGGTTGCCAAAAAGGTGATTCGTTCAAATAATCATGAACACAACAATTCCAAAAGGGCCTTCTTATAGAACATATATATATATATATATATATATATATATATATATTAAGAAAATCCAGTTATGAATAGAAAATGAAAGAGAGTGATTTTTTTGTTTTTTTTCTACTAAATTCCTTTGAAAACATGTTGAACGTGACCACCTTTTGTAACGTATCTTTTAACAAACCATTCACAAAACCAATACGATCCTAATTATAGGCACTGTAATTCCTTGCTTCCCCAATGTTTTGCTAACTGAATGATCTGTCAATGCTTTAAATTGTGTATTCTCTCAAGTGATTCTTTAGCGTGCGGAAAACATGCCAAACTAATTCATCACGATAACAGTACATGTTCCTTCTGCTTTCACACTCGTCTGATTTTTCCAGATATTTATCTTAGTGGCATAATTGTGAAAGTCTCTGACATTTGTGGCTAGCTAGCATGATAATAAATCCGTGGCTTGGAACATTTCTTAGTTAATTAGAGTCAATCAATCCAAACTTTGCTCACTTACCGGTGTGAAACCGGAGCATAATGAGCAGAAATCAGCATGGTGATTGGAAAACACAAATTACAGCTGTTAAAGAGAAACTCATCCACTTTTCTTGCCATCGATGCCAGTGCCTGCTGTGAGGTTTGAAAATTAGCATGGCATTCCTTTAATGGATGCTGGGGGAATGTGCTCCTCTATAATTAAAAAACCTGTAATACACTCGTCGGCCAAAATAGGAGTGGTGGCAATTCTCTCAAGGGACGTATTGGTCCCTTCACGCACCAAAAACTTTGCTTTTTGTTATTATAATATACATGTATTATAGTTACACTGTAAATAATATACAGGCACATTCTCAATTAAAACTTCGTAAAACACTTATTTCAGTAGTTCAATTTAAAGTAATGGAACTCCTAGATTTGCTGAACACAGAAATATTTCATGATTTATGATTTGGTTTTTTTACACTGACAAAATTCACCATCTCAAGAAGTTAGAATATTACATGAACAATCATAATGATTTTTAATATAGAAATAAGGCAAGAATTGGCCTTCCAAAAAGTATTTTCACGTGTTAATGAAGGTTTAATCTCCAAAACCATTGCTTGTCCAAAAACCCAAAAGCATTTCATTTTAAAAGCGAGCAAGCCATTTTTAAAACTTTAGATTGGTCCGTAATTTGTAAAGAAAAAAAAAAATAATAATAATATATATATATATATATATTGTTGTGTGATATAGGAGGTTTCCGTCCGACATTGGCGCAGATTAGTTTTGCTTGAATCAATTGAACAACTGAAATAAATAAAAATGTCTATATTCTAAATTACTGAGATGGAACCATATACGGCCGATGGCATAATTCTGAACTCTCTCATACTCAAATCTTCATGCTGAAGAACAGCTACAACAAAAGAATGTTTTGATTGACACTCAGAGAGGTGTTGAATGAACCGTATTTATTTATTCTGCGTGTGCAGTGGACCCTCTAAAGCCGAACACCCAAAAAGAGGTTTAAAATTGGACAAGAAATGGCTCTAAAATCAAACAAACCGTCATGATGTGTGACATCACAAACTCTTGTGTGCATCCTAAGGATGAACTTCTGAAGCATGTCTTGACTTTGGCATTTTTGTGATGTCATGATTGAAGGCTACCAGTGATGGCAAAGAGCAAAAGAAGAGTATGATGGTAAACCTAGAACCAGAAAGTAAAGTAGTTACCGCGACACAGTGCAGTATTATTAGTTGTTTCAGTTGTTTATGCAAATCATCGTTCCCAAGAATACTAATGCTTGCATCAATACACTTACTATACACGACACAACAATTGCATACAGTACCTCTGAAACGCAAGCAGGAGACAGTATTGCTCTTCCTGTTCCATCGCCATTGTCCGTTGTCTTCAAAGGCTGAGTAGTTTTACTGTATTTTTGTTTAATTATACACTGTTATCCTTCTCTTTAACTTTTGTCCGTTAAAACATTTCCTGTCCAGTTAATGTTTTGTGATGGCGACAGTTTGAGGCTGGAACTAATTAATTGATTATTATTTCCTACATCATACCAGATGTGTGTCTAATAATTTGACTGACTCATGTCGCTATATAAGGTGCCCAAAATAATAATAATAATTAAAAAAAAAAAAAAACTCTCTCTATGATGCAGTGCAATAATAAACACGTTGTTAAATGAGTACCTGTCTGACAGCTCTTGTATTGGCTCTTATTCGATTCTGTGAGTATCTAATCAAGTGTCCAATGAGTGTGTATATGCACTTTATTACATATATTAGACATAATGTTGATTGGCTTCAGATGATAATGTGATGAAATAGTGTGAGGTGGTCCGCACATCTGCATTGATGAGTTCATGTCTGTCATGTGACCTTCCTCCAGTTCAAGGGCGTGCATGCTGCATAGGTGAGGGTGTTTGCATTTTTTTTTTTTTCTTGACGGCTCACATTCTATTTCATCGCTGTACTGTACATATATCATCCCAGCTAAGAAGCGCTGTCACCATCTCACCCGGCTTGCAAGGGGCAACCGTGTACAGTATGACATCACCCCCAGGGTGTAGTTCCTCTCTCTCGCAACAGCTTTCAGAAAGCTTATATTGTGCCCAGAAACAGAAACTTGTCATTGTATTAATTATTGTCTGGGAATGCGAGAAGTGAAGATAATGCAGGATGCACTGAGTTGGTCCCATTTGTTTCACTTGTCAGTGGACTGAATAATTGCGAAAGCTGACCATGTTAGACGCCGAGTTTTCCAAAAGATAGGCCTCTGAATAGTTGCAACACAAATGTACGCTTCAAAAGTGAAAAACTTTGGAATAATTTGCCAGCTTCCCCTTGCCAAAGGAATCTACTGAAGCAAACACTGTTGTTTACCACAAAATATTTCTCTAAGATACCTGTATTGTGTGTTTTGATCCAATTCATTCATCCCTTTTCTATAGCGCTTGTCCTCATTTGGGTCACTGGTGGGCTAGTGCCTGTCCCGACTGTAAGATACATATGCTAACCACTATTCCAGGATGTGGCCTTTCGATGAAATCATTGAATCTATTGCCTCGATCTACTCTAATAGATGCTATGCTCCAGGAAATCGCTTCGAGTTCTCGCCACTGAAAACTAAACACCCCCCTGCAAATGGATGCCTACCTTTTCCTGTCAGGTAACTAAAATACTGTGTCTCAGTTCACAGACGCATTTGTTCATACACACGCACGTTGTAGAGTCAACTGCTGAGCCCGTTGCTAACCAAAACAGCAGCACCGTGATTGTACCGTGAGACTGAACGCCTAGCTTCTTCTTTTTCTTCTTAGTATTGTCCAGCAGTCAGGATACCCTGTGGCATCATTTTGCCTCTCACAGGTCTTTCTTGCAACTACACCACCCATGTGGTTATGGAAGGAGCAAAACGATTATCGGCGATATGGTTACGTTCGGTGTTGGTCATCTCGAGTACACCAGTTAAGATCAAAGTTGAAAATCGATAGATGTACCCCATTATATACAGTCATTGGCCACAACGTTAGGTACAATTTGAACGAGAGGGAGAAAATATGAGAAACAGCTATCTGTATGATGCTGATGGCTTGAGGACTTTGCTAACACAATAGGGCTCATCTTGCAGTCCTCCCAAGGAAGAACTATCAGTCCTGCTACAACAGCTTCAGCGTCCCCAGGTGACCGCGCCACTGAGCCCGTGCTCGCTCCGTCACACCCCACTCCACGCCTGCTGCCACCCTGAAGGTAGATGCATCACACTGGGGGACTGTGCAGCAGAAGCAGCACCCCTCCTCCTTACTTCCCGCCTTAAAGCACCCCCCCCCCCCCACCCACACACCGTACAGTCTGGACTCTTGTCTCAGGTCAGCTTCCATGTCTCATTTATAGTTGAAGCACACAATTAGTATTCTTTCTTTCATTTGAGAACCACGCACGCACACACATAGATGTTCCTGTGTTTGCACATGGAAGGGGGGGTGGGGGCGCACCGCCTGTTTCTCCCGGCTGCCTAGTGACTCCCTGAGGCGTGTCTGTGGTGGCTACGCCATGTGTGGAGGTTAGAGAACAGCAGGGCTCCCCGAATGGCACATGCACTACTGTGTACGCTAAAGTGCTAGTCCTGTCTTGTTCATCCTCTTGCCCGTGTGGATGGTTTAGGAGTCCTCTCTAATCATAGCAACGCATGCACACGCTTAACTGTCAGGACAATAAATACTGAGTCTCTTAATCAACTCTCTTTCCCCTCTCAAAATGAGCGCAAGAAAGAAAAGTTGCGACCTTTGACTCATTCGCTTTCTCCTCATTTGTTCCCTTCATGGAGAAGTGAGGAGAATCTTAAGGGTCTTTGTGAAGCAGCTGCTACCCATTCAGAAACTCCTGATCGTCTAAAATACAGTTTCGTGACCTCAACTAGCCCCATCTGTGCTAAGACGTACTATATTATTTCGTCAAATGAAATCTCTTACAATGTGGAATTCTGGGAGTATCGGAACTGCTGACCTTTTATTTAAATAGAACATTGAACTTGCTTTAACCAAAACCCAAATTTCAGTGTAAGATCTTTACATTGGCTTTCCTCAAATGAAAGCCTTAATAATCCTTAAGAATTACACTTTATCTTGAACTCTGCAGTTCAAGGTCTGAAATGCCACACTGTTATCCAATTGTTTTTGAACCAGTAGAAGAAAAGAATAAGTCAGTGTTGCATTCTATGGTGTACAGACAATGTAGATTCAGGTAGTTTGCATTAACACAAATTGCAACATCATATTATAATATACTGGACATACTGTATAAATATTATGCTTATTATGACACCGGCACGCCTTCCCATGAGGAAGCAGAGTCTTGGATCTATGGGGCGGCCTCTCCTATCGCTGGGGTTGAGGTCACCCAGGTGGTTAAAATCTCCTCGGTGGCGAGGCCCCGTGGGTGGATGTGATTGGCCCAGAGTTCCTAAAGGTTTTGGATGCTGTGGGGCTGTCCTGGTTGGCACGCCTCTGCAACATTGCATGGACATCGGGGACAGTGCCTCTGGATTGACAAACTGGGGTGGTGGTCCCCCTTTTTAAGAAGGAGAACCGGCGGGTGCGTTCCAACTTCAGGGGGAGCACACTCCTCAGCCTCCCTGCTAAGGTCTATTGAGGGGTGCTGGAGAGGAGGGTCCGTCGGTAAGTCGAATCTCGGATTCAAGAGGTGGTTTTCGTCCTTGCCGTGAAACAGTGGACCACCACTATACGTTCGTCAGCATCGTCAAAGGCGCATAGGAGTTCGCCCAACCAGACTACACGTGTTTTGTTGACTTGGAGAAAGCATTCGACCATGTCCCTCGGGGAGTCCTGCGGTGGGTGCTTCGGAGGTATGGGGTACCGAACCCACTGATACGGTCTCTTCGGTCCCTGTAAGACCAGTGTCAGAGTTTGGTCCGCATTTAATTTACCGGTCGATCTACGTTCCTACCCTCACCTATGGTCACGAGCTGTGGGTACACACAGCCGAAATTAGTTTCCTGCGCAGGGTGTCACATAGGGTCAGAAGCTCGGTCATCCGGGAGGGACTCAGAGTAGAGTCGCTGCTCCTTCGCATTGAGAGGAGCCAGATGAGGTGGCTTGGGCATCTGATTAGGATACCTCCTGGACGCCTTCCTGGTGAGGTGTTCCGGGCACGTCCCACCGGGAGGAGAACCTGGGGACGACCCAGTACACGCTGGAGAAACTGCTGGTCTGTGAACGCCTCGGGATCAACCTGGAAGAGCGCGATGAAGTGGCTGGGGAGAGGGAAGTCGGTGCTTGCCAGCTAAGGCTTCTGCCCCCGCAACCCAACCTCGGATAAGCAGAAGAAAATGGATGGATGGCATATTAAGATAAAATGTTGAACTTTAGTAAATGAGAGGTCTTAAAGTTGATCAGAAAACCCTTGACAAGGTCTTAAACTGGCAACTTGCAGATACTGTAATTATTTTATATATATATATATATATAATTTTTTTTTGTTGTTGCATTTTTACTCAGCCTTGTGGTGTAGAAGTGCATTGCATCATACTGAAAGGTGTTTTTCAAATGTTGCCACCTTATTCAGGAACATGAAACAAGCAAAACATTACATCATATTAGTATGATGCAGTATGATATTAGTATGACTTGTGAAATGAATACTTCTTTAACAGAAATGACACCTTTTGAATTCTTGGCACAGCTCTTGCATAAGATCTCATGCAATTGTGCCAGTGTAATTGGTTTACAATACACATTTGAATTCATAGATTTCAATACCATACCACAGATAGTTAACAAAATCTATCATTTTTTTTTCTCATACAAGATGATATCGCCCTCTCCATGATATTAATATGATATGTTCTGTGATCTGTAAACAGCTGGTTATCTTGCTTTTCCACGATAAGAGAAAGTGCTGAGGATTTACGCTCGCTGAGCACATTTGGGCTGAATCTTTCACACGTCACAAATTGCAGATGGGAAGCAGTGATCTTGAACAGCCGATCACATTTCCGTGACCATCTGACACCTTCCATTTAGGAAAATAATACTTTCTATCTCAGCATAACCCCCCCCTCCCCCCATTTTATGTCTGCAAAAGCTAGCAAACGGAATTATGGATGAAAGACTTTGCTCTTCACAACTTTGGATTTTGTCTTTTTGTTTCGGTGCACTGATGGGAGTAAATGTTCACCCTTTATGTTAATGGGAAAGAAACAGGGCTGACCTTATAATGTGTGCACATGCAGTGTAGAAAACAACCCATTATAGCTTACGATAGCATTGCAGTATAGCCAGTGGACTTGTTTATTTTATCTGTTAAAAGCTCAAATACAAAAGCCGCCTATGCGTGACCTTACATATAAGTGTCTTCCTGGTGTTGGCATCATCTCTAATGGGTTCCTCGTAGAGGCATGCACGTGGACCTGATCTGATATGTGTAATATGACACCTAAATATGACTTGGGTTAACTGGCACAGAGTTGTAAATCACTGTAGTGTGATTCTTTGTCTCAACGGGTTTAATTAGTCTTGAAATTCTTCTCTTATCTGATGACCCCCCCCCCCCCCCCCCCACCTCCCTCTCCTCACCAGCACCAGTACCACCCCCATTCCCTCCTTCTCCCCCCTTTACAACCACCACCTCCTCCTGCTGCACACTGCAACCATAAACGCCGTGCAATCTGACGACCAGCGGCCTCGGGAGACTGAGCTGCTACAAAGAGCTGAAAGAGTTTGGAAATGGTCATTTTATTGTGTTAGAATGGCTCGCTGGAGACTTGGGTAATTTAGTGCTAACTGAGCGCTTGTAAAGATAACAGTATGTGACTCCCAAGTGCAACACGGCCAACTACTGTAGCGCTGCCACGCATCCTCACAACTATGATTTAGGCTGTAGTAAACACCAACTCGGCATGTTTGAAACACTTTTTTTTACTGTTGTTTTTTTTATTTTTTTTTTTATTTTTTAAATGTCACTCAAACATTAGATGTGGATAACAAGCATCTTACATGTGTTAGTTAGTGCATGTCCATAACCATAGCACAATGTTCTGTTTCATAGTACGTGAACATTTATCCCAATCTGTCATTCCATATACTTTTGAGGTACCTGTGATGGCCGGTCCCATGGGAGTCCCACATGGAGGTTTTTTGCTCTAATTGAGCTCTTTATTTAGTTGACAGTTCATTATGTCCTAATAAGTCATTCTCTGCTTATTTTTTTTATACCATTATTAACCATCCGTTGCCATAAAGTCACCAAATTTCAAGTCAGTCTGCCTATCATGCCGGTCTCTCAGTCCATTTGCAGGTTTCTGAGTTCTGGAACAATTGGTGTCAGAAGTGTGGCAGTTAACTGTGTGTGCGTGCCCAGTTGAAAGGGTCCCAGAGATTGGTGAGACACTGGGCGATTGTGCTGGGCAAGTATGGCACACGTGCACCCCTCTCGGAGTCAGGAAGTAGTGTGGTCACGTTCGCTATCATTCCAGCAATCTGGCGAACATTCCCAGGCTCTCATGTGTCATGTTTAGTGTACTGTTTTTTTCTACCTATTTGATCCCTGGATTCAGGGGTTGAGATTAAGTGTATGATTTCTCACAGTTTTGTAATGGGACGGCTAGGCGTGAGGCTATTCGTTGAGTGGCCAGCTGGAAGGACCTTTGGGTGACCCGTGTATGATCGACCCCAGAGATTGGTTGATTGTACTGGCCACATGTGTGGGACATAGGCACTCTCTTGGAAGGATCAGGTAGTGTGATGATGCATGCATTCATTCCTACAATTTGGCTACATACCCACACATCTCTTATGTGTCATGGTTAGTTTAGTGTTTTTTCAGGCTAATAGACCTGAATTTAGGGGGTTGAGGTTTAATGCCTGATTCTTCGAATTCTGTAATAAATGTTGTCAGTTCGTTGAGTACCCAGCTGGAAGGACCCTTGGGTGACCCCCTGGAGATGGGTGAGGTACGAGGATGATTGGAACACCGCATCACTTTGAAGGTATTGAGATGAAGAGTGCCATCTATGTGGTTGTTTACCCAACCTTGGTATCGTAGCTTGGAGCTTGACTGTGGCGTTGTGACCTGATTGACATGGCTTAAAATCCAGTTTGAGGGTACAACTCTGTAGAGTTTGGTGACAAAAAGTGTCAGTAGTGTGATGGTTAGCCATTGTTTGCCTAATTGACAGAACTCTTGGGACAGTTTAACACTGTGAGATAGACACCAGCGATGGGTGGAGCACTAGGATGGGACTGTGGCACTTGTACGGGAAAGGTGTGTGATGATTTACTCAATGTTGGTACTTTGGAGCCTGGCTACTTTTTCAACCAGATTCATGCGCTAGATGTCTGGACTAAGGCACGTGTGTGACATGGCCGTGTGGTTTTCTTACAGGTTTTTCAACCTGCTTGACCTGGGTTCAAACCAGGTTGCGGGTACTACTCCTCAGAGGTTGGTGACAATTGATGGTCAGCCATTGTGTGTCCAATCGATAGGACTCTTGGGACGCTTGACCACTTTGAAACAGACCTCAGAGATGGTCAAGGCACTGGAATTGGTCTGTGGCACCTGTATAGGTGGACCAAAGTTCAAATCCGTATTCATGGTAATACTCGACAAAGTTTGGTGAGAAGTGGGACAGTTGTGTTTATTGCATGCCAATTTGAAAAGACCCTTGGGTCAGCTGGCAGCCTCATTCGGGTTATGGCCCTGAGTCCAGAAGGGGACATGGTCCTCTGCCAGTCATCATGGTCAGATACTCGTAATTCTACTGACTAGACATTGGTTCAAATCCAGGTTGAGTGTTTTGACTTATTGGAGTTTGGTGACAAATGGTGTCAGAAAGTGGCATGGTTAGCTGTAATTAGTGTTCAAAGCGTTTCTGTGACTTGAAAGTACAGTAGATTGTGGCTCATAGAATTGTTGATGCAGTTGAAAAGTTGATGCAGTTATATTGTGACATCTATCTTGTTGGTTATAGTGGTTAAAAGTAGGTTTTGGTGCCTATTTGTGCACATGCAACTACAACCCCAATTCCAATGAAGTTGGGACGTTGTGTTAAACCTAAATAAAACAGATTACAATGATTTGCAAATCATATTCGACCTATATTTCATTGAATACACTACAAAGACAAGATATTTAATGTTCAAACTGATAAACTTGATCGTTTTTAGCAAATAATCATGAACTTAGATTTTTATGGCTGCAACACGTTCCAAAAAAGCTGGGACAGGTGGCGAAAAAGAGTGAGAAAGTTGAGGAATGCTCCTCAAACACCTGTTTGGAACATCCCCAGGTGAACAGGCTCATTGGGAACAGGTGGGTGCCATGATTGCTTCCCTCAATTGCTCAGTCATTCACGAGCAAAGATGGGGTGAGGTTCACCTCTTTGTGAACAAGTGCGTGAGAAAATAGTCCAACAGTTTAAGGACAATGTTCCTCAACGTACAATTGCAAGGAATTTAGGGATTGCTTCATCTACGGTCCATAATATCATCAAAAGGTTCAGAGGATCTGGAGAAATCACTGCATGTAAGCGGCAAAGCCGAAAACCAACATTGAATGCCCGTGACCTTCGATCCCTCTGGCGGCACTGCATCAAAAACCGACATCAATGTGTAAAGGATATCACCACATGGGCTCAGGAACACTTCAGAAAACCACTGTCAGTAAATACAGTTCGGCGCTACAGCCGTAAGTGCAACTTGAAACTCTACTATGCAAAAGCAAAAGCCATTTATCAACAACACCCAGAATCGCCGCCGGCTTCTCTGGGCCCGAGCTCATCTAAGATGGACTGATGCAAAGTAGAAAAGTGTTCTGTGCCCCGACGAGTCCACATTTCAAATTGTTTTTGGAAATTGTGGACGTCGTGTCCTCCGGGCCAAAGAGGAAAAGAACCATCCGGACTGTTATGGACGCAAAGTTCAAAAGCCAGCATCTGTGATGGTATGGGGCTGTGTTAGTGCCAATGGCATGGGTAACTTACTCATCGGTGAAGACACCATTCATGCTGAAAGGTACATACAGGTTTTGGAGAAACATATGCTGCCATCCAAGCGATGTCTTTTTCGTGGCCATCCCTGCTTATTTCAGCAAGACAATGCCAAACCACATTCTGCACGTGTTACAACAGCGTGGCTTCGTAGTAAAAGAGTCCGGGTACTGGACTGGCCTGCCTGCAGTCCAGACCTGTCTCCCATTGAAAATGTGTGGCGCATTACGAAGCGTAAAATACGACAACGAAGACCCCGGACTGTTGAACAGCTGAAGCTGTACATCAAGCAAGAATGGGAAAGAATTCCACCTACAAAGCTTCAACAATTAGCGTCGTCAGTTCCCAAACGTTGATTGAATGTTGGTAAAAGAAAAGTTGATGTAACACAGTGGTAAACATGACCCTGTCCCAGCTTTTTTGGAACGTGTTGCTTGTTGGAATGTTGATTATTTGCTAAAAGCAAACAAGTTTATCAGTTTGAACATGAAATATCTTGTCTTTGTACTGTATTCAATTAAATATAGGCTGAACATGATTTGCAAATCATTGTATTCTATTCTTATTTATGTTTAACACAACGTCCCATCTTCATTGGAATTGGGGTTGTACAACTTGTACAAAGAACTCTGGGTTCGACTCTCATTGTGTGTCCAGGCTTGTAGATAAAAAGTAGAGTCGATGAAAGTGTGATAGGCCTACATCGACATCTTTTCTTGCTTTTATTGTCCTGTCCCTGCATACATAAAAACATGGGTGCATTATGAACATAGAGTGGACATGGACTTTATGATGCATATGCACAAGTTGTATGGCGCACCTTGCGGTTTGAAGGACTAGCTCCAGGGGGGTGGGAGATGAGGGGTTATTTTGCCGATGGAGATTAAGGCAGGGGCTTTTTGTCATTTGTGCGAGACAAGCCATTCATCCATCCAGTTCACAGCCAAAAAAAGGCTGGTCCCAGAAATTAGCAGTTTCAGCTCAGCAGCAAAGTCGCCGGGCTGTGAAGGCAGAGAGAAATTGACTAATTAGCAATGCGCACTAAAACTTGACGGTTTCTCTCCATAACAGCGAGGGGTGGAAAAAAAAAAACGAGAGACTCGCCTTTTTTCTCCCCCTTTTTCCCTCTTTCCTTTCTTCCATAGATGTTTGAAATCGCAGTCATTTACGCTCGACAGTTTTTACAATAGCCTTGAGCCATAATTTTGCGAGTCTCTCCAGCATCCATACCCCTGCATGGTCTCTCTCCACCGGCCATGCACGACCGTTTCTCTCCCCAACCGTGGATTTCCTATTACTCTCGTTACGACTCACTGAGCCCCAGGCCCAAGGATAATGATGTGTTGTTTCTTGGTAGCATAATTTGTCACACGTATATTTCTTCTTCTTCTTCTTCTTCTTCTTCTTCTTCTCCTCCTCTTGCAGAAAGCACGGCTCCCTTCTCACACACTCGCACACTTCAGGTTAATTCCGAGGAAACAAATGATCAACAAATAACGCCAAATTGGGACTTTTTTGGGGGTGGTGGGGGGGGGGGGGCTTCGGACTTCGGCTTTTTTTTTTTTAAAACAAGGAGAACAAAAGAAGGGACTCTTGAGTGAGCTTTCTGGGGACCCCCCTCCGAAGATTACTTTCTTTCTTTTTTTGGAGGGAGTGTGTGCGTGGTGAGTGTGTGTCAGGTAAGTTGTTGCTGCTCTCATCATTTAGTTGTCACACAGGCGCGCGTAAGTTTACGCACGCACAAATGGCGTTTTGTCGCGGCGCGGACGCAAAGAAAAGACGCGTATATCGCCGTGAACTTTCAGCGGTTTTCTGATTCCCGCGGACGAGAAGATTGACTTTTTTGTTCTTTTTTTTGTTCTTTTTTTTGTCGGGCTACGGTAGAGATGCGCGCGCCGTGCGGCGTCTCGACGGCGGCAGCGGAGCTGCGCGGCTGCAGGAGGGCAGGACGAGAAGAGATCCATGCCGCATCCTCTCTCTAGCGGGAATCTCGCTTCTCCGTCGCCGCCGAGTGGAGCCTCGTCGCCGTGTCGAGCACCACAACATCTCGGTCGTCCTTTTGGGTCTAAACCACAGCCTCGCTTTAAAACTGGACTATACACGAATAGTGTGTTGTGTTGTGTTGCATGATGCAAACTAAAGCATTTGCGTGTGTGTGTGCGTGCGCGCGCGCGTGTCGAAGTTGAAGATCATCCACGTGGGATGCAAATTCTCAGGCATCCCGGCTCAATAACTCATCCAACAGATAGTTTTCCCTCTCTGTAATAGACTGAGCCTACATGCGTTGTGCTGCTCTAAGGTAAATGGCTTGCATGGTTTATGTGTTGCCCAGGAGGCGTCCACAGTTAGGAAGCCATGTCCAGATCGGGTGACAGAACGTCCACCTTTGACCCGGCGCACAGTGACGCGCTGCTGCACGGGCTCAACCTGCTGTGGAGGAAGCAGCTCTTCTGCGATGTCACTCTCACCGCCCAAGGGCAGCACTTCCACTGCCACAAAGCGGTGCTGGCATCCTGCTCCCAGTACTTCAGGTCGCTCTTCTCCTCCCACAATGCCATCAGCAACAACGAGGGCGGCAAGGGAGACCAGGGCAGCAGCGGCACCCCTTCGTCCTCGCCCGACGACAAGCTGGTGACCCCCGGCGCCAGGCCCATCAATAATCTGGTCCTGCAGGGCTGCTCCTCCATCGGACTGAGACTCGTGCTGGAGTACCTGTACACGGCCAACGTGACTCTTTCCCTGGACACGGTGGAAGAGGTGCTGTCGGTCAGCAAGATACTCAACGTTCCCCAGATTACCAAACTCAGCGTGCAGTTTCTCAACGACCAGATCTCGGTGCAGAACTACAAGCAGATCTGCAAGATCGCCGCTCTCCACGGACTGGACGAGACCAAGAAGCTGGCCAACAAGTACCTGGTGGAGGACGTGCTCCTGCTCAACTTCGAGGAGATGTGCGCCATGCTGGACGCTCTGCCGCCACCGGTGGAGTCGGAGCTGGCGCTCTTTCAGATGTCGGTGCTGTGGCTGGAGCACGACCGCGAGATCCGCATGCACTACGCGCCGGACCTGATGAAGAGGCTGCGCTTCGCTCTCATACCGGCTCCGGAGCTGGTGGAGAGGGTGCAGTCGGTGGACTTCATGAGGACTGACCCCGTGTGCCAGAAGCTGCTGCTGGATGCCATGAATTACCACCTGATGCCCTTCAGGCAGCACTGCAAGCAGACCACAGCCAGCAGGTAAGACGACAACCAACAGGTACCACTTTTGTTTTCTAAATGTCAACAAGTTGTGGTCAGACCGACTGTAGTTTCTGTAGGTAGTCACTTGAGGTGTTACCATGTTATGGCATTGGGGGGGGGGGGCAATTCAGTTTCATCCAAAAGACAAACTTCATTTGCGACTGTACAAATGTTTATGTTCCGATCATTTGTGGGTGAAATGTTCTGGGACCTTTGATAACCGTTCGTCTGACGTTTTATCTGTTTTTAGAATCACGCGGCGGGCCGCATCAGGTGCTCGGGCAGGCCATATATGGCCCACGAGCCACAGGTCGCCCACCAATGTGTTACATTACCTGGATTAATGAAGACTGAATAAAAGAAATAAAAACTGTGTTGTAGTGAAGCTTATCTGCCCTTTGTCACACTGTAAATAAAATGCAGCACATCCAAAAGGTGTTGGCCGGGTGATTCATTGGCACTAAATACATCCATTTCATGAGAATGCATGACGTTATTTTCACTTTTGACATTTACAAGAGTTTAAAGTCAGTTGTAACTTTCTATTAAGGAGCTGACGGTAGACAGAAAGTTCATTCATTGGCAGTGACGTCATAATAAAAAGCAGAGTCGTTCTACTTCAGAAGCGTTTTCAGAGCATAAATCTGTGTCGTTTCCACACATGCACCGAAATGAACACGGAATCGGCAATCCTCATAATTAGTTTCACATGCCACTGTACCCTCTCCTCTCAATTAATCACCATTATCTATGTCCAGGGGCTCATTTGCATACGAATAACCCCTAAAACACTTCCAAGTGGGCCCGTAGCACAGAGAGAGCGAGAGAGAAGCTAGTGATGTAGCCATGCATAAAAAGGACAATATGAAAAAGGAAATAAGGTGTATGTGATTGAGTTGAATGTAATATAATTACTGCACATTCTGATTAATTGCTAGATTTGCGTTGGAGCCCATTAGGGGCCAGGCGATTCCCCTAAATGTAGAGCTAAGCGTGGCGCCCGCGGGGTTATTCATCACACGCAAACTCACGAAACGGCCAGGGGGACGTCACATGAATCGTTACAGCCAATGAGATGGAGACATTGTATAGGCAGGCTTATGTCGTCAAGTGCCTTTTCGCCTCCGGCATGGCACCCTGCAGTACCGTCCTCGCTTCACAGCTAATTAGAACGATACCTTTTCCGAGTGTAATAACCATTCGATAACACAGCGCCGTGAAAAGTGTGCCTTTTGTTAATTGTAATACATGTGTGCAAGAGCCCCTGATGTACCTCTATGGGACGTGTAGTGCAGCGTGTTTCTTTTTTTCCCCATTGATTCCTGTTGTTTACTGTTGTCATTACAGAATCCGTTCCAATAAGAGAATGCTGTTACTGGTGGGTGGTTTGCCCCCTGGCCCCGATCGCCTCCCCAGCAATTTGGTCCAGTACTATGACGATGAAAAAAAGACATGGAAGATTCTCACAAGTGAGTTGAAAGCAAAGGATTTTATTTGAGGGCTTTTTTTTTTTTTTTCTCCTGTTCAGGGAGTTTTACGGTCGTTCCTTTGGATGACTTTAACACGGGTTAGTTTGAGCGAAGGAGTTCCCTAAATCCTTCAGGTAATAATATATCACTATCACTTTTTAATATAAGTTTCTAATCAGAGCGTGACTTCACGCCGCTGCGGAGCGTCACGCCTGGTTCGCCTTGTTTTTGCTGAAATATGCTGCCGAGATGCATGATGAGATTCACTTGAATCTAATGATCTGCTGTGGCAGAGATTGAACGCGGGGTTTGAGTGATATCTTTGCCGAGTGGCTTTCAAATTCATCTTGATTATTCACTAGCGCTGATCAATACCGGCTGAATTGCTTTTAATTGTTTACCCGAACACAGTTGAAATTAAAATTAGTTTGTGACCTTAGTCCCCTAACTCATGTTGGATTTCGAAAGAAAACTAATACATAGGAGTCAGGTCACTTGATGGTTTTTTTTTTTCAACAATCTGTACCAACATTGTCTTGAAATAAATAAATAAATAGAATAATAAATATTGCTTTAGTAGCAATTTGTTCGAACACTGTTAGTATTCATTTTAGCGTAGACTTGGAACGGGCGCAACAGATGAATGGATCGTTTGCAGTTTTGACAATAACGTGGAATTGAGTGTGTTACTTGGCTGCAACCAGCAGAGGTGCTGTTGAATTACACTCAACTAGTTTGCGATGTAAAAAAAAAAAAAAAAACAAACAAAAAAAACGCAACTTAAGTCAGCATTGAAAAGTTGCAAAATGCAACACCTGCGGGTGGGCCAATTTTCTTTGGAAAACACTAGCGCGGCAACAGAAGTTCAGGACATTTAGAGAGAGATTTCCCCCATCCCAAAAATGAATGAATAGATTATTTGATTGTTAATTTTTGCCCAGAGTCCATCAAGGGAATGTATCATCCTCAATATAGACATTAACACAATACAAAAAAAATGTCCTGGCTGGTCCACTATTATTACGGACCACCAAAGTAGTTTTGAAGCGATTGAGGCGTGCAGTACTTGGCTGCGACCATCAGAGGCACTAGCTGGGTTTCCATGATGACTTTTTTTTTTCATTCTGATTGAAATCATTCCGATTAAAGATATCTGGTCAAATGTTTACATGTAATCTATTCCGCTGTGGCATTTAACATGGGTCGCTGCTACATTTAATCAGAACGGCAATTTGACAGACGTTTGACGTGCGCAGATCAACGTAAACATCACGTGATTTCTCAAGGTGGAGGTCAGTCGTCTATTTTGCACAGTAGCTGTGATTGTTTTTACACTTTTATTAAACCCCAAAAAACCACAAAAAAGCCTGATTTAAAAACAAGTGACAGGTAGTTGAAAAGTCGCTCAGTCGCTCTGGCAAGAAGCCACCATGTGTGTAAACGTTGATGTCGCTGCGCATTTACGTCAAGACAGGGAATGCCCAGATAGAGCGCAGCCCGACACCATTCTCATTCATGTTTTACGTAACGAAAATGTACTTCCGATCGGTTTGGCAAAAGGAATATTCTACCCCTGTGAATCTGGATTAAATTCCATTCCAATTCGGCCTGTTTATTCCGATTGAGGTGTTTATGTGGAGCATTTTCATTCGGTTTGGGCTTCCATATTGCAATATTACAGAAGTAGGTGATCTGAGGTAACCATGGAAACAGAGATGCTATTCTCCTTATTACAAACTGGTTCATCATTGAAATGCATCAAGAGCAGAGCAGAGCGGAGCGGTGCTCGGTTTATTAAGGTTGCGACCAGTGCACGGTTTGTCCAAGAATACGTGGTCACGTGGCACAAAAATGCCAGTTCAGTTACCGCCATACTACGTTAGCTTAGGTTAGTGATAGACTACAGCGTGTTCTGACATACACATTTGGGTTTTGTATTTTGAGTATTTTTGTATTTCTGTATTTCGAACATCAATGATCACATCCTGTTGTAATGCCCTCCTCGTAATACCTTGTATTTCGTGTGTGGAAATGTAGCCACTGTCCCTCTCTCTTTGCCATCCTTGACCTTTTCCAGACTCACCCCTCTATTTGCTCTCATAATGCAAAGGTCAAACTTCAGATAATGGGAAAGCATATTTTTTTTCTTCTCTGCTACTGAGCTTTCATTTGTTGTTGCTCATTCCTCAGCGTTAGCAGATTGTTTTGTTTTGTTTCCGTCCATTCGGCCGTGTGCCGCAATTCACATCACGCATTTTGTCATTTAAAAAAAAAAAAAAAAAAAAAGAATAATTTCCCCCCATAATTCCTTTTGTCGTCTTTTGAAAGTCATGGTTATCGTGTGTCCATGCTCCAGTCACTTTTCTTGTTTGGTGTTTTTCTTTCCCCCCCCCCCCCCCTCCTCACATTTGCCCATATTCATCAGTTTGCACTCTACATGCACATGCACAGTCTGCACTGTCATTTGCTCATTACCCTCAGCCCTCACGGGTATAAACGGCGACTAGCAAAAAGGTCAGTGGGGATTTCCATCACTCACAACTAAAAAAGTTAACACTCAAATGGTCCGTGGCCTTGCGGAAGGACAAAACTGCACAATCATCCCCTTAACACATCAGCGAGCGTCTGATGTCGTCTGCGCACACAATGGACGTGAAAGAGAGGGAGATTATTAACATTCAATCATAACTTTCCAATGAGGCGAAACCTGAGAGGGACAGCATTTGATTAAGACATTCATCAAGATAATTTGGGAAGATTCTTGATTCTCTTCCCTCTTGTCGCGTGTCACACGGAGACGCTCGCCGTTGATGCCAGTGTGAAGTTTGCCATCTAGTGTACCAACAGGAGTGTGACCAAAAGGACCGTAATCGCATACTTTGCATCATTAAAGATAAAAGCGACTCCAGCCTAGTGCGGGAATGATGGCGTAAAAAAAGAAAAGGAGAGAGGCAGAGCTGGCGCATTAGCTGTGGACTCAGTCAAGCGCGGCCTGCTTCCATGCAGAGGTTTCGGACTCCCTCTAGTGAGCTCAGTGTAGCCAGCAGCCATGGAAAGGACCCTGCAGGAGGATCTCAAAGCCAGAGCGTAGATTAACGTCATCCACTTTCATTTTACAATAAGGTCCAACACGGGGGAGAGGTAAAAGCCAATGGCAGGTTTTATGCCTTTCACCGTCTCAGGTATGCCACCTCGCCTGCCGCTTAGCCCGCCGCCTGCCTGTGTCCAAGGCACCTGTAGAAGCAGGACAAATGTCCCGCTTCCTCCTACTGTACCGTCGCCTCGCCTCTCCGCAAAGCCTCTCCCCCCCTTCAGCCCCTTTCCACGGGTACAAGATGATTTCAAGTCGCTAGACATCACATAACAAGCCGCCCATGCGTGGCCTATATACTGCTGACTGAACGATAATGTAAATAGGATGTAAGGGAGTTTGGCAGTCATATGGCACTTGTCTTTGAGGTGCACTGGAGGCAGGCAACCTAATCCCCTCGTTTCGAGATAAAGCTGTGTTTAGTGTACGTGGTATTAGCGCCTCTCTCGCTTGCCGCCGCCTCGTCGGGGAGCGGCACATGTCAGGCAGGGCCGAGTGAGATTGCAGCGAGAAGGGCCAATTGGAAAGAAATGAGATTCAAGGCTGTCTAATTCTGCAGCAACTGCGATCCATCAGGCGCCGGGGAGGCGGCAGTGGAAATGACTGATGGAGACAGACAGGTGGGCCTTAACATTCCACTGATTTGTGCTCCACCAGAGCCCCTACCCCACCAACTCACCGCCTCACCCGAGATTTATTGAGTGAACACGATCATGTTCATTACGACTGTCGCCCAAGACCATTTCTCTACATCTCAATGGGGGTCACTGCAACAAAAGAAGATGGAGGACAGGGAGGGAGCGCAAAAGCAGGTGAACTCCATCAAATATTCATTTTTTCCCCCGATAACAAGGACACTCACCGACTCCTTGAACTCTTCTGGGAAGATTTCAGAGTGTGTCTGTAGAAATAATTGAGGTTCGGATTACTGTTCATGGACTGAAAAGGGTCTTCCACAAACTCTTTCTGCAACATTGAAAGCATAAAATCATCCAAAATGAGGAAACAATTTAGGATTTAAGGGCTCACACACAACCCCTGATTCAATGCGATAATTATATCCCACCAGGAAAACCCGACTGACACGTTGGATTCAAAAGCCTCTCACAGTACTGCGATATTTTTTAAATGGTTTTTTTTGAATGCTCTTCCGTTTAAACAGTGTTGGCCATCACGATGGACTACGGTTTGCACATCTACCTCATAGTTGAAAGTCGACTTGTTGTTGCCACCAGACCGTTTTCTGAGCAGATCGGGGAGGAAAAAGCGTTCTTAACACAACCCGCCACAGTATAATCGCTCAGGATCATCTTGAGGAGGCGCCCGATAATCGGGCCTTTTCTGACATTGATCGCAAAGGAGTGAAAATGCTCAAATTCGGCTTGACGATCTTTATGTCTGTACTGTGTCTCCCACTCGATCTCGGTTCAGTTTTTTGAAGAGATTGTTTTTTTTTATATGCGGGGAGGTCTGGAATGTATCCCCCCGCATGAAACGGGGTTCACTGTGCCCCGCTTTAGACTTTCTGTGGCCCGCAAAAACTAATTCATTTTTTTTTTTTCTGGGCTCGGCTCCCTTCCAATGCTGTAATTCAATTGTTTAATTCTATTGCTTTTGTGTGTGTGACACAGTAATGCCTT
Source organism: Phyllopteryx taeniolatus (assembly GCF_024500385.1). Taxonomy (NCBI): domain Eukaryota; kingdom Metazoa; phylum Chordata; class Actinopteri; order Syngnathiformes; family Syngnathidae; genus Phyllopteryx; species Phyllopteryx taeniolatus. Next base: position 15,581,178 of record NC_084515.1, on the reverse strand, counting down.
ACAACAGTGCGCATCACTGCGTTGTGGAGGTGGAGAACTTCCTGCTGCTGCTCGGCGGAGAGGACCAGTGGAACCCCAACGGTAACGGCGACGTACCTCACTCTCCATTTACGTCCTTTTGTACTGACTGAACTAAGAGATCATTCTGTGTGAATGGCACACTGTCGTACTAGTTGCGGTCCCAACATTAAGCCAGGTGAGCACCCAGTGGATCAACAATACCCTCCAGTCGCACTCGTCATTATTTGGCACCAAGAAGTAGCAGTGAAATATTTGGCGTGTCAAGTTGCTTCATTGTGGAATTGTGCTACCAATCACGTAGGACGCAAAAACTGTCAAAACCTGATGATAAACCTGATATTTTCTTCTGTTCTGTAGGAAAACACAGTACCAATTTTGTAAGTCGCTATGATCCCAGATTCAACGGTTGGATACAACTTCCTCCTATGCAGGAGAGGTGAGGTCACTTTGAGGACTATTTGCAGAATTTCTTTTATCAAACTGCGACAGGGCTTGTATTATTATTATGTTTTAATGAAATCCATTCATTTCAGCATTACCTTCAGGGTGTGCGTACCACTGAAATGAAAGTAAATTACATTTGCATAAATTGGATGGATTTGAACCTGTAGCCCTGACTTATTTTAGAAACCCCACCCCCGACTTTAAACATTACTTTGAAACCCTAACCCAGGCTTAAAAGCCTAATTTGAAGCCCTAACACTCTCTCGAAACCCTAATTTGTCATGTCTGGTGGTTATTCATTTGGTTGCGTTGGCCATTAGTGTGTATTGGGGTAACTCTTAAAATCAATGTCAGAAACATTACGTTATTTTTAAACGGTTGCAATTCAATGTCTGATCTGTTTTGAAACAAAATGAGAAGGTATAAATAGAGCGCATCAAGTATTTCTGTGATATATGCGCAAGAGGTAACACGTCCCCCCAAACGCAATAACGATGGCAAGTGAGTTCTTTCGCTGCATCTCACGGGCGCCGCTCGCTCCTCAGGAGAGCCAGCTTCTTCGCCTGCCGTCTGGACAAGCACCTGTACGTGGTCGGCGGCCGCAACGAGACGGGCTACCTCTCCAGCGTGGAGTCGTACAACCTGGAGACCAACGAGTGGAATTACGTGTCGTCTCTGCCGCAGCCTCTGGCCGCCCACGCGGGAGCGGTGCACAACGGCAAGATCTACATATCAGGTCAAGTACATGGCCGCCAGAGGGCCAGTATAATATATACATACGTGTAGACATGAAGAAGACGGTCACGAGTGCTCAGTGAGCTGCAGTGATATTAATGTTGCGCAGAGGATAAAGAATATATGCTTGTGAGAATCGGTGTGAATATTAAAAACACAACAGCATCGATGCTAGTTTCGTTTTCTCGTCTATGGCATTTTGTGTTAGCATTAAGAAAGCGGACTTTGGTAAGACAAAGTAATGTGGTTTGTTTAAATCCACAACATGTAATTCTCTTCGTTTAATGTTGAATTTACTGTCAACTTCGAGCAGGAGTGGCAATAAACCAAACTGTTGCTTTTTGTGAAGTTCTCTCGGAACATTTCGCATAACTCAATTTTATACTCACTACTCAAGATCTAATAAAAAATGGTTGTGAAATAGCGCGTATCTTTTTTTTTAATTTGAAAAAAGTCCGAATTTCGAGAAGTTGTGCTCTGTCATAATCATTCCACGTTACATTTTGTTGGACGAAGCTTTTTGTCCGAATCTGTCGTTAATGCTCCCTGGTTCGTGTTCTTCCATGTCACTGCTGTCCATTTCTTTTTCTGCCTTTTAAGTCTCCAAGATCTTAATCAATCAGTCAAGATCTCAACAGCAATTCACTTTCATTCTCTCTATTTACATCTTTTTTTTTTTTTATGTCATGTCATCATCCGCAAATGCTGAAAACAGTAACGAGCCTATTTTGAAAAAAAAGGAGTAGAGAGTACAGGTGCTCGTTTTCAAATGTCAGGAGTAAAAGTCAAAAGTCGTCAGAAAAATACTACTTATCTGCAGTAACGTATTTGTAGCACTGCTAATGAAGGAATCCAGTGTGTTTGCTGATAGAGAGCTCGACCTGTTAACAGGCGGGGTCCACAACGGCGAGTACGTGTCGTGGCTGTACTGCTACGACCCCGTGATGGACGTTTGGGCTCGCAAGCAGGACATGAACACAAAGCGCGCCATTCACACGCTGGCCGGGATGAACGACCGCCTTTACGCCATCGGGGGAAACCATTTGAAAGGTAAGCGCCGGAGCGTGTCTGGAAACGATCAAAAGATTGATTGATTGTTGTTTTTGTTTTTGTCTGTGATCGTGAGCAGGTGACCGTTTCCCTTGTTTTCGTCAGCTATGCAACACAATCTTGTTGTTTTGCATGTTGCTGTTTATTTGAAAACAGACTTTTTTTCCCTCCATTTTCTTGTTCTAGCTCCAGCGGCTTCTTGTCAGCGTTAAACCATGATTTCCCTATGTCAGAATAAGAACCCTGTTGATTTTGAATGCCAGCTGCCACAGTAGTGAAACCCTACCCCCGTCTTGAGACCGTGGCAGTGGCTTCAGACCCTAATGTGAAACCTTAACCCTTTTATATCTCTACCCCCCCCCGGCATGAAACCACTCATTTGAAATCCTTACCCTTGTTTGAAACCCGATCCCCATCTTAAAACCTTTATTTGACACCCTAACCCTGGATTGAAACCCTAATTTCAAACCCCTCACAGTGGACTGAAACCCTAACCCATGATTTGAAACACCAACCCTGTCTTGAAACCCTAATTTCAAACCCAACACTCTGCTTCAAGGCTGAATTTCAAACCCTAACGTCTGTCTTAAAACCTTCATTTGAAGCTTCAACAGCAGCCGATGACATTTGTTGTTGACGGCCATTGAAACAAGTAACTTTGTGGTGATTTAGCAACATGCGAAGTCCAACTAAGAATAAGAGGAAACCCTTCATTCTCTGTCCCCCGCTCACAGGTTTCTCTCATTTAGACGTCATGTTAGTGGAGTGTTACGACCCCAAGGCGGACCAGTGGAACATTCTGCAGACGCCCATCCTGGAGGGGCGCAGCGGGCCGGGCTGCACCGTCCTCGACGACAGCATCTTCCTCGTGGGCGGCTACAGCTGGAGCATGGTACTGGTTTATGATCGATACATATTCGCGGTTCGACACCCGCAGATTCACATATTGGCAGATTTCTTTTCACATTGATGTATTTGTTTTCCGCCTCAATGCAATTATAATGGAGCATTTGGAGCATGTTGACATTTTCAGTCTCAAATTTCAGAATCTCGACTTGGGCCCAAACAATCCTATAATTTTAAAAAAATGTCTGACTTCTTGGGCTTCTTAAATTTGTCAATCGAGGCTGCTTCATCTCTGGGAATAAGCACAACGTGCAGATTTAATCCTGTAATACTCGTTGAACTAAGATGAAGATATTTTTGTGCAAAAATAAGACATTTTGTCTCAACTGAATAGTGTCTTATTTCTGTGCAAAAATAAGACATTTATCTTGGAAAAAAAAGATTCTGCTTGATTTTCATGATCTTACGAGTTTGTATGTCAAAGTTGACTTTGTAATAATGAAAAATACAACTATATTAAAATTCCAACTTTTTTCTTGAAAAAAAATCTTTATCTTTAAAAAATAAACGACAGTATATTAAGAATCTTCTTAATGGAATAATATGACTTTAAGAAATACAAATAAAAAAATAATTTTTATCTAAAAACAATCCTTAATTTTTTTTTTTAAGATTGAGATTTGCTTGAACGTATGCATCTGACTTTTTTTCTAGTAAGAGTTCCCCGTCTTTCCCCCAGGGGGCGTATAAATCATCAACCATCTGCTACAGCCCGGAGAAGGCCACATGGACAGAGTTGGAAGGCGAGGTGGCGGAACCTTTGGCGGGCCCGGCTTGTTCCACAGTCATCCTGCCCGCCTGCCTCCCCTTCAACAAATGACAACTAATCCAGCCCATGGGCGGCAACCTCAGCGATGATTGGGGGGAGTAACGTCCGTCCGTTTGTAAGCAGGCAGCAATTTTACCACCGATCTCCCGCTTCTGCTCAGTGATGTGGGGGTGTATACATTATTTTTGTACAAGTTTGATCGGAGCACTTTGGGTATTCCCCTGTGAAGGTGTAAAGAGGAGGGAAGGAAAGCGATGTGTAAATCATGTATTTAAACTGCTCACGTCCATATGAGCTCAGTGGGTGTTTTCTTCTTCTACTCTATAGCACGCATTTGCTCAATGCTAGCTTTCAGGTCCGTCGTATATCTGGTACACATCAATTCGAACACGGGCACTGAGAGAAAGAAACAGAGATTATTCCCACTGGATGTTGGCACTCAACCGGCACTGGGTGAGTTATTTTTTATGTATAAATAGTCACCATGGCTCACTATGTTAACGCCTGGTCACCTGCACATACTTTCTTTTTCTTTTCTTTTTTTAATCATGTTTCCGCCACCAAAATGAGAGCATTTGTTCTACTTTTCAAAGTACACTTAAAAAAAAAACAAAAAAACATGATGACTTCAAAAAGTGCAGCCCAAGTTGTGTCAATTCCAAACATTTCGAACCTATTGGTTCATTTAATGAAAAATCTCAATCGTGACACGCTAATTATTATTCCTGATCAATGTAATGAATGACATATTGATGGTACAATCAAAGTGTAATTGCTCGCCAATGTACTGGAAGCATGTTTGGGTAATTGAGTGGCAACTCAAAAGGAACACGCCAACTACAGGAGTATTATGGTATACTACAATCTTCCATATATGAGTATGAAAGAGTATTCGGGCAACACGGAAAAGAAAAAAATTATTCGATGCTACGAAAACGAAGTGGTAATCTTATGAGGAAAAAATGGCAAATATGTTTGTTTTTTCGAGGAAAACATTTTATATTTTAAAAAAGGCGCAATATTATGAGAATACCTTTTACGAGGGGAAGTGAAGGAAAGTTGTTTCTTTCTTTTTCTTTATTTGTTCAAATGCCACTTGTTTCTTGTTCAACTTCGACTTCACATAATCACATAATATTATGACTAACAATTAGATTTTTTTTCCCAACAGTCTTTTTAGCAAAGGAAATGATCTTAGACTCTCAAGGTGACAACTTTTTTTCTTGAAAATATAATTTTTCTCTAGAAAATATCTCAGAACAAGATAAGTGATTGTCAGGCATAAATAGTTTTTTTGTGACTTTTTTTCCTCACAAGATTATGACTTTTTCTTGAATGAATAAAAAAAGTTTTCTACTACGATATACAATTTTTTTCCCCCAGTGTGGGCCTAATACTCCTTTATTTATAAGCATACAGCGGACCTTAATGCACTAATAGTGAGCCTGTGAGTTCACTGTAATAATGTAAATGAATTATTGTGTTGTGTTAAACTTTAAAAAAAAAAAAAAAAAAAAAACTCTTTCAGTACAAATGAGTCCAGTCTTGTCTATGTTATTGAGTTTAGAAAAAAAAAAAAAAAAAAAATGTTGAATCCTGTAAAGGTTTGTTGATTTCATTCTTGTACATAATCGCTTGCTGCAGTGAAACATTTTTGGATTTATTCTCAAATCCTGTTTATGTCCTTTGCATTTTAGAATATGGAAATAAACTGACACTTGATGACTAAAAACTCTTTTAATTTGTTTTAAATAAATTGCGCTTGTCCTCATTAGAGTTGACGGTGAACTGGAGCCTTTGGGCGAGCGAAGTTGGGTAAACTCCGGACTTGTTGCCAGCCAATCACGGGGCACATGTAGACAAAGTAGCATCCTATGTTTTTAATGAATCTATACAATTAATGAGTAAACTCGGGAAATAAATGAACTTTTCTCTATATTCTCATTGATTGAGAGGCACAGCAATGTCGAAATGCTCGCGTAAGGGTGGAGCTATAACACAGCGCTGTGCTCTGATTGGTCGAGTAACCTACAAAGGTATGTGTATGGGCAGCACTGTTCGAAGCTTTATGTGAAATTGTGAGCTGTTTTAAAGTGTTTAATCATTGTGTGCAAGGCAGGCGGAAGGCTGCGGTCCCAATGCTAAACACCTCTTCATCTCCTTGGGGAATAACTGCAGTGAATACAGGTGACATTTTAATTAACCATGTGGTCAATTATAGCACTTTTTTTTTTTTTTTAGTCACAGGAAAGGGATGAGAGCTTGCTGGTTCTCTTGTGGTCAAGGTGCGCGACAATAACTAAGATTGCTGTGACTTAAAGGTCATGAATACTTTTTTATATTTAAAAAAAAAAGCGCAATATTCTGAGAATACATTTTACGAGGGGAAGTGAAGGAAAGTTTGGGGTTCACAAGTGAGGGAAGAATGGAGCGGGAGATCGACAGGCGGCTCGGTGCAGCGCCTGCAGTGATGCGGACTTTGTATCGGTCCGTTGTGGTAAAGAAGGAGCTAAGCTCTCGATTTACCGGTCGCTCTACGTTCCTACCCTCATCTACGGTCACGAGCTGTGGGTCGTGACCGAAAGAACGAGGTCCCGGATACAGGCGGCCGAAATGAGTTTCCTTCGCAGGGTGTAGAGATAGGGTGAGAAGCTCGGTCATCCGGGAGGATCTCAGAGTAGAGGAGCCAGATGAGGTGGCTGGGGCATCTGATTCGGATGCCTGCCGGACGCCTCGGGATCCCCTCGACAGAGCTGGAGGAAGTGGGAAGTCTGGGCGCACCTGCTAAAGCTACTGCCCCCGCGACCCGACCTCGGGTAAGCGGTAGAAAATGGATGGATGGATGGATGGATGCTGTGATGTCCTAACTAATGATAAAGCACTTGATTAGTTACCATTTTTACCGAGCGACAACATTTTTCATTACCCTTGTGATACAGATGGAGGCATCTATTTGAGGTGAGGTGCTTATTTTTTTCTAGTCCAATTGCTGTGATGCCTTAACCAGCACTATAGTGCTTGATTTATTTATCGAGCAGCTTTGCTCGGGAACAAAATTCATCATTATCCTCCTGCCATTTTTGTAACATACAAGAAGCCATCTATTTGAAGTGAGGCGTTTATTTTGTGCAAGTTTGGTTGAAGCAGCCGACGATTAATTGAGACACAATCCATAGAGAAGAAGCTCAGGTATGTGGCTCTAGTCCACCATCTGGTGGTGAGTGTATGAGTTAGACACACACACACACATACACGCACGCACACGCACACGCACACGCACTTAGTCTTCAATGAACCTGTTGCACTTAGCTGATCTGTAGTCAGATCTTCTTTGAACGGTCACTATGCAACGGAGAACAATTATTGACATTGTTTCTAGTTTGCAGAAGTAGAGAAGCACGCAAAGTGACTCATAGCACGGCAGCCGGCCAAGTGGGATGGGGTGCGGATGGGGGGGCAAAGGAGGGGACGAGGGGGCGGTTGGCTTGTCGGGGGTGGTGGGCTCGCTTTCTTTCCACGCTTCACTCGTGTTTACGCTCCTGCACGTTGGGAAGGAAGGAAGGAAAGCTGCTCCCTGGCTGCCAGCCACCCCTCGGGTATTTTTAGCCCCCCATCGGCAGGAACCATCACTCAAGGAATCCACGCGAAAAGCATCCTCCTCCTCTTCATCATCATCACCAGCATCCTCCTCATCCGTGTTCCCAACTTGTGTGGAGCAGGCAGGGAGAGGGTCTGCATGGGGGATGCAACCTGAGCTGGACTCCGTGAAGGAAAAAGAGCGTCTTATGGAGGTAAAAGTGGTTCACTGTTGGCTGCTTCATGCATGGATGTCAGATTTGTTTCATGGGATTTTCACCATTCTTAAGGAATGTTCACCTGGTCCAATTGAACCCAGCAGGCAGCTCTTGTTCATTGTGTGTGCATGGGGACTGTTTAAAGCCAAAATGGACCAGCAACTCCAATCTCCATTTCAACCAATATATATTGTATATATATTTATTTGCAGAAGATTACTAATCAGTGTTATTATTTTGTTTAATATTAGTAATAAACCCACATGGCATACCTGATCAAACATATTTCACTTTATTATCAACCATGTGGATTGCATGCTCAACAATTTTTGTTTATTTTATCAGTAAATCAGGTTTCATCAAATTGCAAACATTTTATTTTATTATGATGAAGGTGCTTTTCATGTTAAAATGTTTTATTTTATCATGAATTACAGCTAGTAAATGTTATTTTATTTAACTTTTAAAAATTGCATTTCATTTTATTTGTAACTCGGGTGACAAAAATGAATTTTATTAGCATATTTTATTTTATTATCAACCTATTTTATCATCAATGCAGTTGACAAATGTAGTTATTTGATTTGATTACATTTCTATTTTTTTTGTATTTTATTTGTTTACCGGGTGGTATCCGCTTATAAATATTTTAATTGAATGGTATTTTATTATATTTTGTATTATTTGATTACTAGCCCTTATGGCATTTTTGAAAATTTTATTTCATTTTATTAAATGTTTAAACTATTTATTTTATTAGTAAACCAGATGGCATTGTGCTGAAAACATTTAGTTTATTATTAACACCGCCGGCAAATATTTTAAATAGATTTTATTTAATTAAAATAAACAGGGGGAAAAAAACTAACAGGCAGCATGTCGTGTTAGTGGTTAGCACGTCTGCCTTGCAATCAAGAGTTCGTGGTTCGAGCCTCTGCTCCGGCCTATTGCGTCTTCTCCCCACGGTTGCGTGGGTTTTCTTCGGATTCCTCGCTCGTTTATAAAAACAAAAAGCACGCTAGTTCATTGAAGACCAAATTGTCCACACGTGAATGCGAGTGGGAGTGGCAGAAAATGGAAGGCCGGAGAGGAAAGCCGGTGGCCCACATCCAGTAAACCCCGAACCTCAGAAGTGTGAGACGAGACAGATGTGCTAACCAATCGTCCACCGGGCCACCTTTCAATGTTCAATTCATTTGTTCAACAATTTATTCGTGAAGCAGGTAGCAATGGTGCGCAAGCATTTCATTTGATTGGACTCGATTGGTGAAGCAGGCGCTTGCACGTAGCTGCAACTTTTTCATTCCTTGTTGGGATGTGACCTGTTTTCTTGCGCTTTCTGCGCTCCCCTCCAAACGTTTGACGTTTGACGAGTGGGTCACGGTTGTGCCTTGGCCTCTCCCGCCCTCATCATCCTCATCATCCTCGTTTCAGCCGCCACGCGGTTGTTGTTCGCTCTGTTTTTCGTGACCACGTCTATGGACTCGTGTCATTCTTACCTCTGGTAAAAGTGTAAAAAGAAATTAGGATTCCCCCTTGGCAAGCAGGGGCAGGCGAGTCTCTTCACATGAAGTCTAAAACTAGATTTTGGCAGCGCATTCTGTTCTTCTATTATTATTTTGACTATTGTCGACTGATTGTACTGAGCAGCCGGTAGAGAGACTTGTGCCCTGCGTTCGTACATCGCAATAAGTGCCATGTCCTCTTCTATGGTTATCGCCACAACTACCTTCTCGGTCAGAGAGTGCATCGGGAACACATTTCTTATCCTATGCTTATCATCACAAGTTACATTGCATTCCGTTATATATATTTTGAAATGTATGCATTATGTTTGTAATAACTGTTTATTTTGTTTTTTTAAATTATTTACAATTAATTAATGAACCAATTATTTATTTTAGAATTTGTTTTTATTTCATGACAAACTGTTTTTTTAAATGTATTAAATAAAACATTGTTAAATGTATATGCCATTAAAAAAAAAAAAAAAGGTTTTCATTTATTCTTTAAAATAAATCAACCAATGATTTAATAATAAGACATGAATAAAACATATTTAAACTATGAATATATTTGTATTTATTTAACCAATTTTAGGAAAATTAGGAAACGAATGCAATAAATATTACAGGCCTCCTGAAAATGTATTTACTGTATATGATTTTATTTTATTAAAACATTTTTTTTCTATTTACCTCAGCTTCCAGTGACCTAGCCCATCTGATCATTTGAAAATAAATATTGATTTCTTCCTAAAAATTGGTTTGTTCACAAACGTCGGTTTTGTTTGTTAGATAAAATAAAATAAAATATTTTTATGTCATTAAATAATTGGTTCATTCATTTATTGTAAATAATACCATAAAAAATATAGAATAAACCATTTTACATGTTTGAATTTGTTTCTATTTATTTGATGAAAATATTGGGTAATTGTCATAATCAAATAAAGGATACATTTTACAATAAAAAAATTAGACTTGAATTATTATTACACATTTGAATTTCAATCTGGCCTCTCTGTACCTTTTTAAAAACGTAAAAAAATCTAATGCGAGTCCAAAAGGTTCCACGTCTGCTTTGTATGTTCTTCTGTATTCGTCCGTACTCTCGGGCCCAAATGGCTAATACGTCGTCCTGTTTTGTTCTGCCTCTTTGTCGGTGCCCAGGCATCTCTCTATGGTCGAGCCTTGCCAGCGTAGAGATGTTCAGTAGTTCCGATCAGTTCCTGTCGCCCACCTTCCACTCGCCGCCCATGTGCGGTCCCGGCGGGCAGCAGCGCGTCCACTCGTCCCTGTCCCTCCCCGAACCCGAGCCCTGGAGGAAGCCCCTCCCGGCCGCCCGGCCCGGCCTGGCGCAGGGCGTCCGTTCCTGCTCCCTGCAGGTGCCCCGCAGCGAGTTCCTGGAGCTCCCGGCTCGGGCGGCCAGCTTCGACCTTCCGCGCGGGGGAGCCGACGATTCCGACCGCGGTTCGGGGTCCCCCAGCCCGCACGGCGTTCTCCGGCGCCGCGGGGGTCTCGTGGAGCAGAAGGACATCATCATGGCTCACCAGGCTCACAAGATGCAGAGCACGCCGCAAGCTCGCAGGAAGGAGTGGGAGTAAGTTGTTCTGAACTCCTGTTTCCGTACCACTGTCGTATTCAGCGGATTGATAATGCCCTGATGAGTTTTGCAAGTGTAAAAAGAAGCTCTTAATAGTCCACAAATAACAACAATAAAACGGGTACTCGACGTCCATTTGCTTTGTTGTGTTCTTGCAATACACAAATAATATAGTCCAAATTTTTAACAATCAATTATTAGGGCCATTGGAAAAGGCAAGGTACACCCCGAAGCAGTCAATCACAGGCCAAAGAAAGTCCACTTCCACTCACGTTCACATCTTCGGACCATTTCGAGTCTTCGATGACGCTCACGTGTATGTTTTTGGAATGTGGCAAGACGCCGGCGTACCCAGAGAAAACCCACATAAGCACAGTGAGAGCACGCGTACTCGCGGCCTCTCACCTGTGAGGCGGACGTGCTAACCGCCAGCTCACGGTCCCGACTTTCTTGGCGTTGGCAGTGCAATTTGTTTCTAAATGAGTGGTGCAGTAGAAGACATCACTGCATGGGTGGATGCACCCCCGTTTCCAGCTCCCCCAAAAGGTGAGCTTAAATGTTCATCGCCTTAAATAGCCTGCACCTGCTTCTGCTCCGTTGAGTTCAAGGAACCATCGTTTCCAGCATACATTAGTGTGACAATGACTGATTTCAAGTGTACCTTGGATTTTTAACCATGCAATTTAGTGGAACCTCTGGTATTGAATACAAAATGTAGTCTAGCATGTTTGAGTTTTTTTGGGAGGGGGCTATCTTCAGCGTAGTGGGACATAAGAACCCTGTAACATGGCACCTTTACGACACCTTTTTAAAAATTTTGTCTTAAGTATCTGTGGCTGGTATCGGCAGCCTTCGCAAGTACCCTCTACCTTGAAATGAGGCTGGTATCGGTGTTAGGCAACCTACGGCCCGTGGGCCACATGTGGCCCATGAACGCATTTGATGCAATTGTAAAAAAACACACACAACCTCAGAGGAACTGCGGTAAAAGAAAAAGCCATTTAACCCACATATTTGCATGGATTATTGGGGTTGCTAAAGTATTACCCAACATGGTAGTCCTCGACTGATTTATTTGTTGAGCCATTTGGCTCGCCAACATTTTTTTTTAACATTCTCTCACCATTTTTGCATGAGTAAAATGGACAATTCTATTCGGCATGAGGTGTTTATTTGATCATGTGATAAACAATAATAATAAAAACAAACTTGTTCTGTTACTGCATTGTATATTTGTTCACCAAAAAGTATCGCGTGTGGAGGACTTAATACCGTATAACGTACTATTACATACAGTAATATCATAATATATTTTAAAAAGGGAAAAGATGAAAGCGTTGCCATCACAGCCATACAGTAGAAGTGTTGTCAATGAGTGAGTCACCTTGAAAGGAAGTACATATGCTGGATTCTTTCTGTTTTGGTGCTGCCTGTATATATATATATATATATATATATGTATATATATATATTACTGTTTAAGGGTTCTGCAGGAAAGCAATGAGTCATCCAGTCATCTCCGACTGATTCCAACTCAGCGTTTGGCTATTTGTGTGTGTGTGTGTGTGTGTGTGTGTGCGCGCTGATCTGAGGGTGCCGTGATGAGCCGCTTGCCAACACTTGAGCGTGGAGTGGCTCTCCATCAAGCGTAACACCCCCACCCCCACCCCACACACACACACACACACACTCACACACTTCCTCCCACCTCCTTCCTCTATTTCCTCCCAACACCCACGCCATCCACTCTAACAATTAGCAGATCATTGTTTAGTTGAAAGCCTCAGTTATTATTATAGGGCATAACACATTGGGAATGTGAAAGGGTGCGCCAGGCTGTGCCACTCGGTTTTTTTGGGAATTTGTATTTTTTCTTTCTTTATTTTGCTTTTAAGCACCAGGTGTATTGCAGTTATTTGTCCATTAGGGGATGCTAGGGATTCAAGGCAGCATCGGATGCATTTGGGATTGACAACTTTCAAGTGTATCGGCTACACTTGGCACTTTGGAAAATGACAGGAACATTCTAGAAATGGTCTGACATTTTGTGAAATTTGGGGAAAATATTCAGTTCGCTGCATTCCACACAAATGGATGGAAATTAAGTGATTTAATTGGACAATGTTGGCCTTTTTGTGATTTCTTTTATTTTATTTTTATTTATGTATTTATTTTTTTATTATCATTTTTCTGTAGATTTTTAAAATGATTATTTATGTATATGTTAGATTGCAGTGTGACGGCAATCAAAATGATATTCAATCGTATTTAAGAAACCAAAAATTACAGCTGCTGTACAAAGACAAAAAAAGAGAGACTTCAACTGATTAAAAATAATTACAAATATTATTTTTGTGTTGGCAAACAGCACATACACATGTACCTGGAAATATTAGTTATATTATTTTTATTATTTATTTAAAAATAACTTTAAAATCATCGATGAAGGTTCATCAGTATCATTGTTCTCCAATTTTGTTGTTGTTAAATTATTTTATAATTTCCCTACTTTGTAATTCTTTAAGAGATAATAAGAAATGATAAATAATTTCCTAAATCAGGTTAATTCTTTTGAATAAATACAAAAGTAATAATACAAAATGTAATCTTTTTTACGGCATACATGTAATGTATCTCAAAATGGATAGACTTGTTTTATTAATTATTTTGTATTTATAATTGTATTACTTTTAATATATTTTATTACATATCCAACAGATGAAAGTGTGCATGTTTTCCAACCCGAACTCCAACTTTCGTTTGACATTTCTAGATAATTTGAACTCCCCTATCAATGAACGTTAAGCATCCGCTTCCACTGCATAGTTAGTCATACATTTAAAGTGGCACTCATTGGTCCAAACAGTACAAACGGATATCCGTTGCTAGGGAACAAGTCAAAGGAAAGAATATAAAAAAAAAATTTAAATAAAATACTGAAACCACTTGAGTCAATGTTGGCTGAAAGACATATACAGTATGTATTGACAAAAGTATTGCGACACCAAGTAAGACCACTAACAATCCTTTACATTTTCTCAGCATAGCAACGGAAGGGAGTCCTGTACTTTCTCCAGGTGGAACCTAGTGGCAGCAAATACAAAGAGAAAATCAGCAGGCCTAAAATTGAACCCTGCAGAACGCCAAAAGACAGCAGATCAGAGCCGGACTCTGAACTACCACGGCTACCAACCAACTAGTTTTGTAAAGTTGTCGACAACTGCCAGGCATATTTTGGATTTTATGATGCATTCTGATTGGATAAAAGTGGGAAGAAAAAAAAAATATATATATATATCCATCCATCCATTCATTTTCTGAACCGCTTCTCCTCACTAGGGTCGCGGGCGTGCTGGAGCCTATCCCAGCTGTCATCGGGCAGGAGGCGGGGCACACCCTGTACTGGTTGCCAGCCAATCGCAGAGTACAAACAAATCAAACAACCATTCGCACTCACATTCACACCTACGGGCAATTTAGAGTTGTCAATTAACCTACCATGCATGTTTTTGGGATGTGGGAGGAAACCGGAGTGCCCGGAGCAAACCCACGCAGACACGGGGAGAACATGCAAACTCCACACAGGCGGGGCCAGGGATTGAACCCCGGTCCTCAGAACTGTGTGGCAGACGCTCTAACCAGTCGTTTACTGTGCCGCCTATATATATATATAAATATTTCATATTTATAAAATATTTCATATTTATAAAAATGTGAACAAGCAATGAATAAATGGGGAACTAGACCAAAACCTTGATTTATTATCTAGTAATATGTAGATTTATTTGACCATAGTGTACCGCACCAGTCATCATTTTGATTTTGTCATGCATTCTGATTGGAAAAAGATTGGTAGTGGGGAGCACAAAGTGTAGTTTGTCATGTGGAAAGAAGTAATAATTTAACAGACAACCACAATATATCGAATTAGGTATCGCTGAGATTCTTCAGATTCCTCCTTTTGTCCATATTGTGTAGTTTCCACCAGGCAGAAGCACAAACTACATTAAAACTCAAAGCCACATTGAGCCACTCACACTATCACTGCACTTCAGTGTGTGCGTGTGTGTGTATGTGTGTGTGCGTGTGCATGCGTGTGTGAGTGTAGCATCCGTGAATGCGTGTGTGTGCGTGCGTGCGGGCGTGTGTGGCGAAAAGCAGATTTCTGTTGGAAGAGCCATTGTGAAAGATGTCTTTTGTTGGCAGAAATAAAAAGAACGGGAACGGGAATTGAAGCGAGCCTGGTGGTCGCTATGGAAACAGCAGACAGTTGGAGACAGTGCAGATCGATAGAGAGCGAGGAAAAAGAAGAAATGAAATAGAAAGAGAGATGCTGGTTGCGGGGTTGGACAAACATTTCGGGAGTTGATGTATATGTCTTACGTAAGAGTGCAAGTGAATGGGATGCTAATGCTAACGTAGCATCAGGTGCATTCAAGTGCATGATTTTGTCATGTTACACATCTTTTTCTTTTTTTTTAATTCAATAAGAATGCAGCTCACTTAGGAACTTAAGCATATATTTTTTATTTTTATTTTTTTATTTAAGAACTAATGAACAAAATTATATATAATAAAAAGAATACAATAAATGTTTAAAGAAATTATTATTATAGTACATTTCCAAAATTAAAATGAAGACACAGTACATGCTTTTCATTCAACAGTAATGACTTTCATTTTTTTTTTGTAATTGAAGCATTATGCTCACTGAGGAAATGTATCATATATTATTCTAACATGCTTCTCTGCCACTCCAGAGGTCCGCATGCAGTACCACAGTTCCTCTCTGGGTCCCCTGTCATCGGTTTTCTAGATCTACAAAGACACAATGTAGCGCCTTCTGACCTTCTCTGTACTTTTCCATCAACATCCTCAAGGCAAATGATGCATCTGTGGTACTCTTTCTAGGCATGAAACCGTACTGTTGCTCGCAAATACTCACTTCTGTCCTGAGTCGAGCCTCCACTACTCTTTCCCATAACTTCATTGTGTGGCTCATCCACTTTATTCCTCTAAAGTTCCCACAGCTCTGCACATCACCCTTGGTCTTAAAAATGGGCACCAGCACACTTTTCCTCCATTCCTGAGGCATCTTCTCACCCGCTAGAATTCTATTGAACAAGCTGGTCCAAAACTCCACAGCCACCTCTTCTAGATGCTTCCATGCCTCCACAGGAATGTCATCAGGACCAACTGCCTTTCCATTTGTCATCCTCTTTAATGCCCGTCTAACTCCCCCCTTACTAATCATTGCCACTTCCTGGTCCACCACACTTACCTCTTCTACTCTCCCTTCTCTCTCATTTTCCTCATTCATCAACTCCTCGAAGTATCTATCTAGCACACTGCTGGCACCAGTCAACATATTTCCATCTCTATCCTTAATCACCCTAACCTGCTGCACATCCTTCCCATCTCTATCCCTCTGTCTGGCCAATCTGTATAGATCCTTTTCTCCTTCTTTAGTGTCCAACCTGCCATACATGTCATCATCTGCCTCTTGTTTGGCCTTTGCCACCTCTACCTTTGCCCTATGTCTCATCTCAATGTATTCCTTTCGCCTCTCCTCGGTCCTCTCAGTGTCCCACTTCTTCTTCGCTAACCTTTTTCCTTGAATGATTTCCTGTACTGGGAGGTTCCACCACCAAGTCTCCTTCTCTCCTCTCCTGCCAGAAGATACACCAAGTACTCTCCTGCCTGCCTCTCTGATCACCTTGGCTGCAGTGGTCCAGTCTTCTGGGAGCTCCTCCCGTCCACCGAGAGCCTGTCTCACCTCTTCCCGAAAAGCTGCACAACACTCGTACTGTCTCAGCTTCCACCACATGGTTCTCTTCTCTGCCTTTGTCTTCCTAATCTTCCTCCCCACCACCAGAGTCATCTTACACACCACCATCCTATGCTGTCTAGCCACACTCTCCCCTACCACGACCTTACAGTCGGTAACCTCCTTCAGATGACATCGTCTGCACAAGATGTAATCCACCTGCGTGCTTCTCCCTCCGCTCTTGTAGGTCACCCTATGTTCCTGCCTCTTCTGGAAAAAAGTGTTCAGTACAGCCATTTGCATCCTTGTTGCAAAGTCTACCACCATCTGTCCCTCCAAGTTCCTTTCCTGGATGCCGTACTTACCCATCACTTCTTCATCACCCCTATTTCCTTCACCAACATGTCCATTACAATCTGCACCAATTACGACTCTCTCTCTGTCTGGGATGCTCAGAACGACTTCGTCGAGCTCCTTCCAGAATTTCTCTTTCACCTCTAGGTCACATCCTACCTGTGGGGCATAGGCACTAATCACATTATACATAACAGCCTCAATTTCAAGTTTCAGCCTCATCACTCGATCTGATACTCGTTTCACCTCCAAGACATTCTTAGCCAACTCTTCTTTTAAAATAAAACTGACTCCATTTCTCTTCCCATCTCCACCATGGTAAAATAATTTCAACCCTGCCCCTAAACTTCTAGCTAGCCTTACTGCCTTTCCACCTGGTCTCCTGGACCAGGTGGTCTCTCAGAGTCCCAACTTTCAAAGTCCCCACATTCAGTTTCTCCTCTTCTCTTTCTGCTGAAGAACCCGCTTTCCACCTCTTCTTCTTCTTCTTCTTCGTTTTTTAAATGTTTTATTATTATTGATAAAGAAAAATCAAGAGAAACGATTTTGCGTTGGACATTGACTGATGATATGATGAAAATTGTTTGATTTAAGAAAATGAAGCTTGACTTCCTCATAGATTGAGATTTTGCTTTTCATTGGACAGAGATGATATGTGACTTTGTTATATGTCACATGGGGTGCATCTATGTGTTCTATATGGGTTTTGTTCATTTAAATATAAAAAAAAAAAAATGCAGCTCTCTTTCAACTTAATCTCAGGCTTTATTTGTATTTTTTTGACTCCCTTGCAGATTTGTGCTTGTTTGCCAAGCGTACGCTTGTGAGCGTCTCTTGGCTGCCGCCACAATCCCCCGTCTGAGCCCTCAAACGCCGCCGCCCATCTGCACACCTTTTCAGAAGACTTTATTTCGCGTATTCGCTTTTTGAAACCCTGTTTACGTATAAATAATGCCATTTTTAGGAAAGAATGTGAAGACGGAGGCGCAGCAGATGGAGCCAGCGGCGGCCTAATGAGGTCTCACTTGTGGCACGCAAGGAAAACACTTGTCATTTTTTTCCTCTGTTCCAAAAAAAAAAAAAAAAAAAAAAGGAGCAGATCTATTTCACGCTCTATTTTTACGCCTGACTTTTGCTTCAATATTAGCACAATGGCCTACTTTTCAAATATTGCTGTAGTGCAAGCCGGTCTCCATTGAGCTTGCTTACTATTTTAAACGATCTGTTTTTGTTGACATTCACCGGTGGGCAGCATACGGCTTGTGGACCGTATGTCCGACGGCCCAGGAGAACATTGGACGCGGTCCGCCGTGCGATTAAAACGTCCCGTGAAACTTTGGATGAAATTAATTTGGACCCCGGATTGAAAAAGCGTAGCGTGGAGAGTATATTGCCAACTTCTTCTCAAATATATACTCTTCTTCTTTCTTCTCCCCCTGTTTCCTCTCTTTGTATTATTATTATTTTTGTTTCTACAGCAGCCAGAGCTGTCTGTTTCTGTCTTGACAATCTCACCATGTTGTTTGTGGTTACTTTTGTGTTTGTTTACAGTAGTAGGCAATATGTGGCGCCTCAGTATGTTGTTTCTTGATGACAACAACACAGGTTTCAGTTTTTCCATTGCAGCGAGTTGGTATGGGTGTTGCCAGGCGTGCGGGTGCACGTGACCAACTGTAATTGTTTTTGCCATCGTCCAGTTCGGTCGCTCAGTGAGCAGCCTGAAATAAATACTGGACATTTCAATTCAGGTCTTACTATACTACTTACTGTATACTGCTACTCTTACTACAACTGCAAGCACTACTTCTACTTCAACAAGTACGACGACTCTTACTACACCTAAAAGTACTCTTACTACTTCTACTACTAATATTACCACACTTACTGCTACTACTCGGACTGCTTAAATGACGACTACTGCTACTCTTACAAATACAACCCCTTGAACTACTAGTGCAAAGCATGTGCAGTATCGGCCAGTATTAAAGCGAAACAAAACAGAAGAACAACAAAAATGTCAAGTATTGCATGTTTCTCATTGGCATTGACGGTTGTTTAAATGTGTAAAAAGAATGCAGCAGTGTTGCTATGGTAACCAAGTGGACGCCCCTCAACTGGTCCTCCTCCACTGAGCAGAAGGTGGTGTGCAAGTGTGCGTGGCTTCA
Organism: Phyllopteryx taeniolatus; assembly: GCF_024500385.1. NCBI lineage: Eukaryota > Metazoa > Chordata > Actinopteri > Syngnathiformes > Syngnathidae > Phyllopteryx > Phyllopteryx taeniolatus. The sequence continues at coordinate 15,562,068 of NC_084515.1, read as the reverse complement.
TGCGGTGGAAGGGCTCCTGACTGCCAGTGTGCTGTGCTGCCTGACCACTTGTGCAGCAGGTGATCCTCACCCTCCTCCTCCTCCTCCTCCTTCTCACCCTCCTCCTCCTCCTCCTCCGCCATTGTTGGATGTGTGCGCGCCATGGAGCCACTCACTCACTTTCGGAGTTCCGTTTGGCTGTGATGCGCAAAGTTTCCAAGGACTTGCCGCGGATTTTTACGCGCACATCTTGATGCTAAAAGTTGTTTTGAGCGCAATTCACAGACGGGACATGAAATGGAGTGATCGGCGGCATTTGTTCTCTTTTCAACTCTGTTGCTAGAATGGCTCGCTTCGGAGACGAGTCCGCCCCGAGCACCGTGGACTCCGGGGACGGAGACGCGGAGCGCGGCGGCGGCGACGCGCAGGACTGCGGGGCTTCGGCGGCGGCTGGAGGAGGAGGTGCCGACGGATCGGGCGCGATGACGGCGTCCATGAAGCAAGCCAAGGCGCAGCGGGCCCGGACCATGGCTCTGTACAACCCGGTGCCGCACCGGCAGAACTGCCTGACGGTCAACAGGTCGCTGTTCATCTTCGCGGAGGACAACATCATCAGGAAGTACGCACGCCGAATCATCGAGTGGCCATATCCTTACTGAGGATTTGTGAGGCGTCTGTTCAGCACCACAGACAGCGCAGCTCCTCGCTCTTGTAAATACAACAACATTTACTTTCTTTTCTTTTGCATGTATAAGTCATCTAAAGCATCTCTGCTTGTTCTGAGCCCACAAATGAAGGCTACAAAATAGCAATCAGGTGTTGATATGGTTCATATGTTTATTTATATATATTTTTTAATTCCAATTCAATGGTGTACACCCAAAAGAAAGTTGGTCATAAACACAAATCGAAACTTCCCTGCTTGCTTTCAATGTCACATATGAACAAAAGCATTGGGAGTTTAAAAAGAAAAATATATTTTATATATATATATATAAGATGTAGCAGGGGCCTTAGACGAGGTGGAGGGAATTATGCCCAGTTCGAAATAGCAGTCAGTGTTAGCACAAAACCTGTTAGAACAGCTGAACTTTATTTGGGCTTTACAAGAAGTGGTGGCAGATGTGCGCTGACTCCCAATTAACACGAGTTGGAATGTGCTTGGTTAATTCTGAACACAGCCATGTTCCCAGTAATAAGAGGGTGTGCACACTTGTGCAAACACATGATCTCAGTTGTTTATTTTTACTTCCCCTCTTGAAACAACATCAAAAAAGTTTCAGTTGAGTTCTACAGGTTATTGCCCTCATTCATTTGGGAATTTTCTTTCAAATGATTTATTTTTTTTCTCATTTTTTTAAAATATCACAAAAACTGGCATTTGAACGAGGGTGTGTTAGACATTTTATACTCACCGTGTTTTCATTTTATTACATATTTTATTGAATTAATTAATAATAATAGTATTTTGTATGCAGACATGAATGCGTAAATGGTATAATCTAATTAGTTAATGTGTTTTTTATTTTCGAAATACGCTAATTAATATTTGGAAAATTTGGACGATGTTACATGTTCTTAATATAAATGAATTCATGCCATTAGACTGTAATACTGTCCCCCGTTAGATGAAAGTTTTTCAAGTTTACATGTATTTCAAGTTTTAATTCAACAAACCTAAAAGGCAGTTGTTCATCAACACAAATGTCACATCCTGGATACACTTGAGAAAAAACAAACTATAACGTACTCCTTCTTTGACCAGGCATATTTATTTATTTTACTTTTTATTATTTTACTGCTTTATGAAGATAGCTGGGATAGGCTCCAGCGGCCCGCGACCCTAGTGAGGATAAGCGGTGAAGAAAATGAAAATGATGTCAACCTGCGATTTGAAACCATCGAAAACTTGTACTGAACTGCAAGAGAGAGAAAAGATTCCTGCTGGGTTTTGCATTGTTGTCGTCAACAAATACACGTAATCAGACTTTGGAATGGCATTGTCATCAGCGAGGCGGTCATTTGCCAACATCCCCTACAAGTTGAAGCCACTTCACTTTGGTCATGTTGTTGTTTTTTTTTCTTGTTTACAATTTTATCCAATAGGAATGTATGATTACGTCCAACAAGTACACTGTGCTCATCTACTTTCACGACTACGCGTATGACGTCACGAACACACCCACGTGTTCTAGAAGGATTAGACGGCAAGTTGGATTTTTCCACTTCCTGTTGGTGTCCCAATACTTTTGTCCGTAGTGCCCCCACACCGAATGACATTTTTGCGTTGTGCATATTCTCCACTGCGTGCTCACCTCAAGGACACAAAGTTAGAGAGCGTGTGTGTGCGTGTGTGCGCACGCGCATGCATGTGTGTTGTGATCATTAGAAGCAGCAGCAGCAGCAGCAGCCTGTGGGGGAGGCTCACACAGTGTGGGCACATGTAAGCACAGCTCTGTAGGCCTTGTAGTGCTCTGAGTGGGTGTCGGTTCAAATCCAACTCAGTAGCTCTTCTGCTTCCTTGCGCAGGATGTTTTGTTGTGTGTGTGTGTGTGTGTGTGTGTGTGTTTTGGGAAGCACAACGATGCTTGTGTTGGTGATGGAGTTCTCTGTCCAAACGACGTACCGGGCTGCGGCTCTTCTCCAAACATCCCCCTCTAGTTTGCAGCCTGCCAGTTGTCCTCTGGTTACCTAACCAGTGTGGGTGAGTGGGGCGAGGGGTTGCGAGTGGTCAAGACTCGCTCCGGGGAACTTCAAATCGGCAGAGAGGCGTGTGGGAGGGCTTTGGCAAAATGTCGGCGTATTCAGACCCACGTCTTTGCCCCTCTCTGTCCGGTCCGAGTGCAAAACATTCAGATGAATTCAACGCGATTTCGGGCTGCTTCGTCACGTTGCACGTTGCACAGCGAGCGAGCGAGCGAGCGCGTGCGGCACAAGTTAGTTTGCAGCCTCCCAAGCGGACTATGAGGAGAGTTCTGAATGGAAAGCACTTTGAGCATTAAGGCCAGCTTAAGATCCATCTACTAGTACGCGCTAGTATACCAATTCTCTGCCGCGGTAGACAACCGACGACTGTCTTACTAGTAACGTTCCTTTCCCACTACCAGTACTACTATTCTTACTGTAAGTAATTTACTCCTCTTATTATTCCTATTACTACAACAAAAACAACTACTACTATTAATATAACAATAATAATACATTTCTTTCCACCTCTGCTATTACTACTATTAGTATGGAAAGCACTTTGAGCGTTTATTTGATATCCTTGATAAGAAAGCTCACTAGTAAGACATTTTCGCAAACTAGTAGAATCACTGTCTGACTAGTAACGTTTTTTTCCACTGCTGCTCTCCCACCACGTATGACATTTCTACACACTAATTGGACAACTTTAGAATAGTAGGACAACTACATGCTACTAGTAAGGCAAAACTGTGCTACCAGGACTACCAGTGACATTATAAGCATCTCCGAGTCAACCTTTAGTGCTTGACTAGTAGAAGGAATTGAGCTGCTAGCAATAACTGGCACTTGTCAAGGAGAGTGCGATAGCGCGAGTGGGTGTTGGTCTCCAGGTCGTCAACCCAGCTGGTCCGCTGCGAGGCGCCGACCTCCAGCATTGGCCGGAGGACGAGACAATATGTATCGAGCTTTTCGTCACCGTCAGCTCCCGCTCGCTCAATGTACGCGTTAGCGTTGAAGACGACCCTTGCCGTGCTCTCTGCATCTGCGGCCGTATGGATGCAACTTGACAGAAAGTACTTCACAGCTCTAGTGGGACATTTACAAGATTCATACTGGACATCGCTACTGGAGAATCGGAGTATTGATACTGGACATTCAAAATATCGGTACTAGACATTCGTCATGTCCATTGGCTTTGGACATTTGCAGTATCAGAGAATAATGATACTGGACATTCATAATACTGATATGGATTTTCCATACAGCTACAGGACATTTGTTACATTAATAGCAAACATTTGCAATAGTGGTACAGAACATTCATCATGGCGATACTGGACCGTTGCCCTATCGGTACAGAACATGGAGAATCTGCTCCCTCCCTCAATTATCGGTATTGAGCGTTCGCTGTTGTCGTATATACAGAACATTCACCATGTCACAAGTGCACATTTACATGACAGCACTGATGAAAATGAGTGCAAATCCCAAATGTCTCTGTGGAAGTTTTTCGTCCTCCCGGTCAGGCCAAGGTGACTTGGCGGCACTCCGGTTCCGCTCGCTCTCTCCCTCCCTCACCTGCTCTCCGTGTTTCACCATGAAAAGGACTTTGAAAGACTTGGATGTTGCCATAGCGACAGCAGCCTCACTACAGATTCCCTCCCGTATCACGAAACACGAAACACGCCTTCATTCAAAACAAAACATCCATCAGCAGATTGTTTTTGTTTGTGCGCACAACTGACACAATTGTGAGAGAGTCAGTCTATATTGTTAGGAACCGTTAACATGTAAATGATTTTTCAAGAGTGTCCCTTTCCTTAACTTTGCGGCCCTCACGCCATTCGAGTACATGATCCTGGCCACCATCACCGCCAACTGCGTGGTGTTGGCTCTGGAGCAGCACCTGCCCGGAGAGGACAAGACCCCCATGGCCAAGAGGCTGGTGAGTGCCAATGTGCGCAAAATGTTCCGTGGGACTTGAGAGTCAACTGTTTGCTATTTACAACAACTTCAAGTGAATGCTGTGTCGGTTTTTATGGTATAAAGTCTAATGTTTTTCCGATATTAGGTGAAACCAGCAAACTTGTTACTTAGCGTGGCGTGTCGGAAATGATCCATACCTGAATGATCCCGGTTGATTAAAGTGCTGCTATAGGAAGTGGACATTACCTGTATCGGTACGTAGCCAGTGGATTGCTACAATAGGAATGCAGGGCATTTGCACGATCGGAAAATGTGCAATCTGCATCGGCAAGGAACATTCCCAATATTGGTACAGAACATTTGCGGTACCAATGCTTTATATTGTCAATCTTGAGATATCGACGTTTTCAATATAGATACAGAAGGATTTCCTTTACCGGTAGCACAGATTTGCAGTATCGTTAGAGAACATTCACAATATTGATACTGCAAATTTGATACTGTTAATGGACACGTTCTGTTTCAGTCCTCTAAAATTGCGGTATCCTCCTGGAACATTTGCAGTTTTGGTACAAAACCTTCACGATATGGCAATTGAATCGATACTAATTCCAGTCGTCACGCAAGTAATGACATAAACAACTATCAACTACGAAGCTGTGTGTTATTGTGTGTTTTGTGGCCCCTTCTACACACACACACTTGTAATTGCAGGCCGCTACATAACACTGTTTTGACTGTGTGACATGTTTATGATCAGGACGACTCGTACACCCCCACTGACCCGTCTTTCATGTGCGCAGGAGAAAACGGAGCCGTACTTCATTGGCATCTTCTGCTTCGAGGCGGGCATCAAGTTATTGGCGCTGGGCTTTGTTTTCCACAAAGGCTCCTACCTGAGGAACGGTTGGAACGTCATGGACTTCATCGTAGTGCTCAGCGGGTGAGTGGCGTCGCTCCGTCTCCTGGGTAACCGGAATGTTTGTTTTGCACAAGGCGAATGAATAATCACAGTGGCCTGCTGCAGCTCAGAGATCAATGTCCTTTTTCTTCATTGTTCTTTGCTGTCTGAATTGTCTGTTTGGATTTTCGATCGCGATATTGAACATTTGCATTCTCTATGTTGGTCTTTTGCATGATTTGTAATGAGCATTTGAAATTTGCAGTGTTGTGTGAGTAATTCACAATATCGACACTGGATATTAGTTTCATCATTACTCTTTATTATCACATTGGATATTGACAGTATTGGTAGTGGACCTTTTATTTTCATTCTTACTACAGGTAGCGCATTAGGCATTCACATTATCTACACTGGACATTTGCTGTATCACAACCGGACATTTACGGTATCAGTACTGCACATGATATCCCACTACCACATTGGATATTTGAGGGATATTTGCAAAATTGGTACTGAACATTTGCAGGATCACTACTGGATCACTATTTCCAGTATCTCATTGGCTATTTACAGTATCTGTAATGAACCTTTGTGGTATCACTATTGGACATTTGCAGTTTCACACATTTAGGGTGTCGCAACTGGACATTTCAACAATCTTCATTTTTAGTATTGCTACTGAACATTTGTATTATCACACTGGACATTTCCAGCACAGCCAGTGGAGCTTTTAAAGTACCGCATTGGGACATTTGCTATATCATTAGTGGATATTTGCGGTATCAGTGCATGACATTGTTATAGGTTCTGGACATTTTCTGTATCGCTACAAGATTTTTTGCAGTATCACATTAGACATTGACATTACTGCAACTGGTAATTTCCAGTTTCAATAAGAAACATGTACAGTATTGATTGTATCATGACTGGACATTTGTGTATCCATATGCGGTATTTGCAACATTGCAGGACCATATTGGACGTTGGCATTGGGAGTATCACATTGGACATTTACAGTATCAGTACTAGACGTATACAGTCTCTACTGTACATTATAATCTGACAACTTTGACTGTATTGGAGCCCCTGGAAAAAAAAAAAACGACTTTTTAAAATGTAACCTCAGCAATGCAATCAGCAGGGGCGGAACCAGGGGGCGCCCGGGGGGGGGTGGCCGCGGCCACCGTAGACTGAAAGCCGGCCACCCCGCTCCCCACGTGTGAGTCTTTGTTGTAAATGTTTGTTTCGTTTCTCAAGAGCCACAAGACCACCCCGCGTGGTCGATTGGTTTTCAAGTGGGAAAGGTGTGATCAGCACCCCCCCTGACCATTGCTTTTCGAGGGACATCACCAAGACATCGGGCACCCCTTTGAATATTATCTGGCTGGCTTTTATCTGTTTACTCGGCTGTGGTTGGTGAAAGATGTATTTCAGATATGCAACTTATGTTGGTGCGTGCAAGAGTCCGACGACGACGTCCCCCCCCCGTTAGCTGCAGGCTCTAACGGCCTCTATCGTGGTAGCATGAAGCCTGACCCAGTGGGTGGGTCTTGAGTTTTGCCAAGACCGTGTCCTCCCTTCAGAGCTAGCGATACAAATGCAGGAAATGTGCGTTTCCATGGAGCAGCAGGCAGTATTTGCGTTTCGTGTCAGGTGGGTGGATAAGTGGATTGGCACTTGTGTCTAAAGCCTGCCTGCGGTCGCCGCCAGCGCCACTCTCCATTCGCTGAGAAGGGGGGGGGGGGGGGGGGGGGGTGGAAGCAGCGGGCTAGAAAACAACCCAAAACACACACACAATGAGGGTTTTAATTTGAGCGCTGGGTTTAGTGAATTAGTTGCCCGGGAGCGAAGCGCCGTATGTCGTCCTGAATTCAGGGACCACAGCTCTTGGTGTGTTGACATCTCGTTTCAAGCTGACACCCACATTTTCTCCCCTTCATTTTTCCATCTGATAGTCTTGCGCTCTCTTATGAAATCAACATTTTTTTGTTTGTAAATATAAACAACTGTAAATATTGTAGCTGTTCAATATTTAAGACGGAAAATCTTTGTTCATGGTGAGTTGGACCGCATGTCTGTGACGTGAGAAGGAACGGTAGCCAATCAGGAAGCGACCTTAAAGTGTGTGGTCAACTCAGACCAACACAGCACACCACACACACACACACACACACATCTGCCGAACACCGAAAATCACAAGTTTTGTTCCCCAAATCAGATATCTGCCACAGTAACAAAACTGACCAGTCAGAGGCCGCATGGTCGCAACAGGGTATCTCTACTGCCGGAAAATACAAAGAAGAAAGAATAGTAGAAGCAGAAGAAATGGATTACATTGCTGTGATGTGATTGGCAAATTATTTTCTTAAGTTCCTGTTCATTCACAACAGCGGGATAAAGAATGGACAGAAAAACTGGAGTGCTTTAGCTGCTTGAAAATGGGCTAAATATCATGTGATATAATACTTTTGTGTTCCATAAAACTATTTATTCACAAACGCCATTCCATCATTTGGAGGAAAAAGCTCAAATTCGGCCCGATTACCAGGATGTGTGTACCCCAGTTGAGTCAGACTTTGGAAACAAAACAAAAAACAAAAAAAACTAGCACAAGCAATGTCATTCTGTCCAAGTTTGCATGCATCATTGTCAAAAAAAAAAAGAAAAAAAAGACAACAACCCAAAAAACGTGTTAATCCTGTGGAGAAAACGTTTTTAGCAAGTGAATCTAGTTCAAGTCAGATGAGAGTTAGCACAAAATGGTGATTTATGCTGGAGTATCAGCTTAAGTGATGCTGCTTGTGTAACTGCAGTGTTTTATGGAAAGAAGGCAAGCGGGCGGGCGGGTGGGTGGTTGGGCAGGCAGCTCATGCTGCACAAAGTCAGCCGTGGTCTAAAGTAGAAGTCAGGAATAATTGTTTGCCTGGCTGCACGGCTCCCCCTGCAGTTGTAAAGTGGAATTGACTTTTAAAAATGAGCTCCATTTTCTGGCGTAAATCCGGCGCAACGGGCGGCGTAAATCAACACGGAGACGGGTTCGACCGGGTTTTCGCAATTTCGCAGACGCGCGCAAGCCGGCGTATTTAAAAAAAAAAATGGCGGTCTGCGGCGCTGCGGGAGTGAACACAGCCGACTTCAATCGCTGCCAATCAAAGCGTCTCCTTTCATTCCCTTTAGAGTAAATGCGACACGATGACAGTCTCGCATGGAGACATCGCTGTGCGGAAGAGGACACTGCGATCGGTGCTTGATTGGAGCATTGTCACTGCTCTCGCGTAAGTCTAGACCAACTTCCTGCCACCAAATTGTCACTTCTCTGGACACATGTCAAAGGACACACTCGCTGCGCCGAAACGCCCGGCTTGTCTCAGACCGGTCTGCCGAACAAGTGTTGCACTTGCACAAAAATCAAGATAGATCAAAATCAAGAGGGTATGAATACCACATGCCTCTGTTAACAACATTGAATGGATTCCAATCGCATGTGGCTACTCGGATCGCCCAGCTCGCACCGCACCCGACCCCCATGGCCCCTCCCGCAGGTGGTGAGCCCATGGGAAGGGGGACCCACGTTACCCTTTCGGGCCCCCCGGCCGCCAGGCGCTCGCCTTCGAGCCCCGCCTCAAGGCCTGGCTCCAGAGGGGGGCCCCCGGTGACCTGTTTGCCATGGGTGACCCTACCAGGGGCGTGAAGCCCCAGACAACTTCGCTCCTAGGATCACTGGGCCACACAAAGCCCTCCACCACGATAAGGTGACGGCTTCCAGGAGGGGCAAAGATTGTAGATTGAGATTGCAGATATTTTTGCAAAAGCGTGCATGGAATTGATGTAACCTTTCAGTATTTAGTGCAACCCAGAAAGTTGCTTAATTTAAACCACATTTGGTGACGGACGGCCTGGTTTCGTGCCTGCCATCTGACACATTTATCTCGGGGTACATCTGCTTCTCTGTCTATCTGTCTCACACGCACACACACGCGCGCGCGCACGCATAGACAGTCAAGTAGCATTACAAGTAAGTCAGACTTAAAAGAAAGCGTGCACATGTGTCACAGAGGCCACGTGGGAATCCAATCGAGGCCACTGGGCCAGCGCTGGCGGCGTTCATTTCCATATGGTATTAATGAATTGCTACAAGCCAATCTGCTGGGACATGTGGCTCAATTAAAAAAAGCCTTCATCTGAGTGATGAGCGCGTGGAAGGGAAGGAGGAACCTGTCGGCTAATTGAATTTGGCGTGGAAGTGTCCTACTGTGGTGAATGCGTCGCCCCACACTGCCTTTGGTTAGCAGTAAAATGGCTCCCATATGACTCGTAGTCGTTAGTTGCCATCCAACATGTACGCTGGCTTCCTAAACGTAGCGCCACAGTTTCCCTCTGGTGACACTTTTTAATCATAGACATGCTTTTTTATTTTTTTTAGCTCGACAGCAAAGAAATTTAACGTGTGTGTGTGTGTGGTTGCTGGTCCACATTTTGGATGAAAGTGATGACGCCCTTTGTGAAGAATGTTTCTTACATTATTGTACAAAGAAATCGGTGCCGATGGCGGTCGTTGTTCAGCAGAGCCGCATCTGATATGGGATGTAATTCTTCGTATAAACAGAAATGGTTGTTTGACAAAGTTTTATGGCGCTTGTGTTGTCACGATAACAACATTTCGGCTTCGATTCTATACCTGCATAAAGTACCTCGATATAACGGTAGTGAAACGATACCGTGGCAAAAAAAACACCAGTGGAATGAATAATAGCTGATGGAACAACTTCAAATTCTTTTATTCGTATTTTTGAACATTTTAAGAACATTTTTTAAAAGATATTTTGCTGAGCCAAATCGTTTCTTGTTTCAGGGGGACATTCATTGGTTGTACAAGTTGAACGTTACATCATTCCAGTTCAATCGCGTCACGTAAATGTGTTGGTGTTCTTCAGCTTGCGTGAAAGCCACTAAAGTGTCCACGCAGGAATCCAACGCTGCGCTCATATGGCAACTGCTGTGCTGTGGTTGTTGTTGGCCGCGTTGGGAGTGTAGGTGGAGGTGTGTGGAAGAGGCTGCATGTAATTAATTCAGCCTCTCCGTAGCCAGTTTGCAACAGTGCTTTATGTACATGAGCTCTCTTAGATCCCACAACTCGCTCACGGTGGAATATATATAATAAAAAAACGCTAAATGGCATTTAATAATACTACTAAGTAAAGCAAAGACCTCCGCTAAAGTTGAACTTTTAAAGTGAAAGTAAATTGTCGCTCGCCACATTTGCGATTGTGTGTCTGACAACTGTGCTTAGGTGATAAAAGTAGCAAGTTAGCTTAGCTATTAGCAGTAGCTGAAATTTCAGATCACCAAAGGTGGTGAAAGTACTCAGCCTCTCTACTTAAGTACAAACATCATTTCCAATACAGTCGAGACATTGTTTTAAAAAAAAAAAAAAAGCAATACAGTGATTTCCAAATCCTTTTCAACCTATATTCAATTGAATACACAACAAAGATATTATATATATTATCATCATATTTAATGTTCAAACTGATAAACTGATATATATATTTTGTAGATATTCCGCAAAGGTTGAATCAAGGCAAATGGACAGTTCTTGTTTGTTGAAGACGTTTCACCTTTAATGCAAAAGGCTTCTTCAATTCTAAAATTGTAGGTATTCCTTGGTGGGTGTGTCCCTCGGGGGTGGTCAATACTAGATTGTTTTTGTTGCCCGGTGTAATTGGTGAAACGGCCATCCTGCACACTAATCCATCGTTCACATTTCTTGTTTCGAAATAGCTCGTTAGGGCCACTCTTCCTGTTGAAGGGCGAGATGTCAGGACGTTGTTACATGCAGACGATAGGTGGTTTCAAAGCTCCTCCTCTGTTTAGAGATGGCTTTTCTAGTTTGTTTTCTAGTTTCAAACCAACGGTCCTCCCTAGCCAGAATTTGGATGTTGTTGTGTCATCTTCTCTTGGCGTATCTGACAAAGGCCTATAGCTAGCATTATTGGGATGTCAAACCAGCCAACCTATCTCAGCGCTCAGTAGTTGCTAATATCAAGGATTTTCAATAGCCCGTGGTGGTAATGTATATGCAGAAAATGATACTCCAGAGAATCTGCAAGTTTTTTATTTCACTTGGTGATGCTAAAAAAAAGTTCCTGAAAAATGTTCACCCTGACTGGTGGTTGACTGTCAACAGTTGAACAGGACCATGGCTAGAATAATTGACACATTACAGTATATTGTGCTATGTCCTGCAGGGGTTGCAATGTCCTTTCGATTTGAATATCCATTCGTCCATCCATCCATTTTCTGAGCCGCTTATCCTCACAAGGGTCGCGGGAGTGCTGGAGCCCATCCCAGCTATCATCGGGCAGGAGGCGGGGTACTGAACTGGTTGCCAGCCAATCGCAGGGCACATATAAACAAACAACTATTCGCACTCAACATTCACACCTACGGGCAATTTAGAGTCGTCAATTAACCTACCGCGCGTGTCTTTGGGATGTGGGAGCAAACCGGAGTGCCCAGAGAAAGCCCACCCAGGCACGGGGAGAACATGCAAACTCCACACAGGCGAGGCCGGGGATTGCACCCCGCCTGTGTAGAACTGTGAGGCAGAGGCTCCAACCAGTCGTCCACCGTGCCGCCGATTTGAATGTCCCACAAAGATATTCAATATTTAGAACAGTCAACAATATTTATATGTCCATTTTTGGTGTTGAGGCAATTTTGAGGAGCAAGACTCTCGAGTGTCTTTGGCCACCTTTATTTGGGTCTGACCAATGTTCCCCACCCTCTTCCCCAAAAATATGAAATTAAGGAAGTATAGACTTTAACATGAGGATAAAAAGTCAATGATTGTTGTAGCTAAAGTTTATTTACATTAAGTTAAATAGGACTTAGAACTGAACTCTGTGGAACTCCATATTGAGCATTGATGAACTGTATACCTGCATTTCTAGTAGAGCCTGTACCTTGACTTGAATTAAAGTTACACTCACACATTGTTTGGTGGTGTACAAGTGCACTGCATCACAATGAGAGCTGTTTCTATTATTCTGACCGGGCCATGTCATGAAATAAGGTGACCAAAGCATTAACAGCTGAGCGCAGCCTCGACGTGGTGACGCTGCCTGCTGCCTTTTGTGGTGCTGTTTGGAGTGAAGGCTATTTCCACAGAATCCCACTCCACTCCTTCGTCCTGGTGTCTCTCGCTACGCTAACACACTCACACGCTCACACACACATGCGCTCACTCTCCTCCCTCCCACGGCTTACAGGAGAGCTTCAGCGTGGGCCCGCGCTTGAGTCGTTGCCATGTGACGCCTTCTATCACACACACACACACACACACACACACGCACACAGAGTCGAATAGGAGAAAAGAGGGCTGTAGCATGTCAAGGGTTGTGCCACATGAAGACAAAAACACACTACCTTGCATATGTGTGTGTATGATTTTGCACACTAGTTGTGTGCATGACTGAAATATTAAAAAAGCAAGGGTAGACAAATAATCATTTTATACTATTTGCCTTCAGTATTGCTTGTTGTGTGTAGGTGGAAGTGCGTCTGTGTGTGTGTGTGTGTGTGTTTGTGCGTGTGTGTGGGCAGATGTGAGTAGCAATGCCTGCTAGGTGTATTTTGTTCATACACTGGCTGTACAGTCTATTCTTTGTTTTAAAAATAACATATATAGTCTCTCGCCTTGCAAAATGCAAATCGGGCCCCGCCACACTTGGCTTACGTCATATGAAAAATGTATATGTATTTTCCGTGCAGTTCCCGCAAGAGGAAGCCTTAATCATTCGTCTCAGGACTTACACCTCTTTGTTTAGGCTATTTTTGTCTTTGAAATGTATCAGACGCCCTGGACAAAAGTGCTCAGCTCCACAGAACAAAGAGAGTCATATTTATCATTGATCATATTTCTATCGCAGGCCTAAGCAATACATGTGACAATGTCCCGTCCGCCCGTTAGGATCCTGGCAACGGCAGGCGCGCACATGAACATCCCCGTGGACCTTCGCACTCTGAGGGCCGTGCGAGTCTTAAGACCCCTCAAACTCGTCTCCGGCATCCCCAGTGAGTCATTTACTACGCTTAGTCTATTTAATACTGCTTCATAACAATAAGTGGCAATACAACTACAACAAATTACAACCTAGTTTAATGAGATGCGATAAAGATCTAATAGGCATTCTTACATGTTTAAGGAGAGTTATCCATTTATTTATTTATTTATCCAGTTTAAAACTCACATTATTTCGTAAGGGTCTTTGATCATTTTTCATTTAAGTTTGGTAAGTACTAATTATTGTTATATGCTATTACATTAACCCAGCATATACATAGCACATTTTGTTCCAATCACCAAATATTTGATTGACAGATACGTTTTTAAAAAATAATTTTGAACTTTGATTATTTAGAAAAAAATATATGTATTTGTTATTAAGTATTACTATTATTATATTATGCATTAAGCATACATACATATCGCACATTTTGTTCCAATCCCAAAATATTTTGTTATTTGATTGATTGAAAAAATATTCATTTCATTAATTAATTTATTTATTATACTATTGCATTTGAATACAGCACACACGAAAAAAAATTTCAAATAAGAAAATGTTTAATTTTCAAACTAAATAACTAGAGTAATTTCTGATCATCATCATTTTTTATCAATGTATTTCTTATTGTTATTTGGTATTAAAATGACATGTATTAACTGTTAAAATGTTATATAGTTTATATATTTGTTGTATTAAATATTTATATTTAATTACAAAGTACTGTATTTAAAACTGTACTCAGTTTTAAATTCCAAAATTGTTTGGGCAATATTGCTTATTTTTCAAATGATTTTGAAAAAAGATTTCCATTTATTTAATTTGTATGAATTTTTTTTTTTTAATATTCTAATTTGTATTAGTTACATATATTTTGTATTCTGACACATTTGTATCAATTTGCATTCTTTTCATTTTCTATCATTTTCTAAACTTGGGCTATTGCGATCCTTTTTCGATGCTGTCAGAGCACTTTGAATTGTTGATTATAAGCTAATGAAACCACTTTCCGTTGTGGACACAACTGAAGTCATCCTCCGTTTACCCTCAGGCCTGCAAATTGTGCTCAAGTCCATCATGAAGGCCATGATCCCTCTGCTGCAGATCGGCCTGCTCCTCTTCTTCGCCATCCTCATGTTCGCCATCATCGGTTTGGAGTTCTACAGCGGGAAGCTTCACCACACCTGCCTGCCATCTGTCGACATCCTCGGTACGCTCCGGTGTGCCAACGCACGCCTCTCGTATTGGCTCTCCTTACATTGCGCAGGTGTACCCGACGCTGTGTCCGGTGGGTTACGTCATTACCGTGATGTGTCACAAAACCAAACACCGGAGAACATTTCGGATGCTGGTGGGCGTGCACATGTTCTTTAACCGGCGGCACGTGTTTTGATCATGTCTTTACATCCCACGGTCCATTTGGCAGCCCGGATTAATTAACTGCTGGTCCATTGTGGAGCTGCACTTGAGTTTGAAAAGCAAAGCAAAGCATTGATGTGCTATTCGAACATTTATCCGTCTATCCATTTTCTATGGCGCTCGTCCTCATTTGGCTCATGAGTGAGCCGGAGCCGAGCTCAGCTGACTTTTGTTCGGCCTCCCTGGACCGGTTGCGAGCCGATCGCAGGGGACATACAGACAAATAAGCCTAATATCCGATCCAGTTTCCTGCAATACTAACCTCGGCGAAAAGCAAAAACCCATCTTTCGAAGACAGAATGACTATCACTAGAGTCATCTCAGATCTTACGAAGAGTATTTCTACTGTCGTACCTTAAGTCTTAAGTGTCTCTTTCAGGCTTCTCGAGTGTCCAACAGTGGAGTGGATGCTCTGTGACACTCGACAGATGGCGGAACATGACTTGCGTTTCGAGGCGTTAATGTATACCGCACGCAACGTGGCGGCTTGTGTCCTGCTCATGTGTGTGTCCTTCTGCGTATGCTAATGACCCCAGCAAGGTCAGCGCACGTTCAACGTTTCTTTTCCACCCTTACTAACGCTCAGGTGCTTTTTTTTTTTTTTTTAAAGACAATGAAACGGTGGATTCGTCCGAGTTGGCGTTCGCGTGTGGCGTGAGGAAGTGTCCGGAGCGATACGGCTGCAACGACACGTGGATCGGCCCTAACGACGGCATCACGCAGTTCGACAACATCCTGTTCGCCGTCCTCACCGTCTTCCAGTGCATCACCATGGAGGGATGGACGGCTGTTCTCTACAACGTAAGTGCCGGAACGGTTTCACGGATGTTCTTTCGATTTATTTATTTATTTATTTATTTATTTTTTTTGTACATTATTGTATCGCATTTATCAAATATTTATACTATTAATTGCAATTAAAATGACATGCTATCATTTATAATTACTATAATTAAAAATAATGTTATCATATAGCACCGGTTTGTTTGTTAAATGAATATGTACAAATATGTAATCTGTCTCATATTTCTGATTGTTTAATAATTATTATTTTATACATGTATTGTATTATTATATAATATTAGATTTGTTAAATATTGTATGATTTATTCCAATGAATATTACATTTAACTATTTTAAATAAAACAATATTTAAATATAATTTGTATAATTATTTTATACCTTTTTAATGTATATTTAATACAGAGCACTGATTCAATTACTAATTTGATGTGTACAAATATAGAGTGGATCTCACACTGCTGATTGTGTTCCAGTAGGCGTAGTTTCTGTATTTGTTTGTTATTGTTTGAAGTATACAATATTATAAAAAAGAACTTTTCGTTGCAAATATTTATATGCAAGACAAATATGCTTTATTTTAAAATATATAGTCATATATACAAGTGTTCATCATTGATAATGAATAACACTATATATTCTTTGTCAAATGTGATAGAGAGCTTTCTTTGGTGTCATTTGCTTACTTTGTGTCCTTTTTCTGTTCCTGTTCACGTTGGACAAATGATTTTCCATTCGTGGCTAGGCTCGGAACATAAATCAGAGAAATGTCGCTTGATCTTAAGTTGCTGCGCCTGGTACCTTCGTAAAAAGTAGTAGTGGTTCCGATAAATGTTATTTTCCATGTAAAAATGATTGTGATTGCTGTACGATGAATGCGGTTTCAGACTAATGATGCACTGGGTCCCACATGGAACTGGATGTACTTCATCCCGCTCATTATCATTGGCTCCTTCTTTGTTCTCAACCTGGTGCTGGGAGTCCTGTCTGGGTGAGTGTCACAACTTGCTGGGTTTGATGACCTGGCCCATCTGGCCGATTCAAAATGTGGCCCTTGATGTGGCACAAAAGCTTTCCCACCTCTGTAATATGTAGTTGTTTTTCACACTGGATTGTATATTAAAAGTGTTTCTTTTTTTTTTTTTTTTTTTTAAAAAATGCATCCCGCTTCAGAGAGTTTGCCAAAGAGAGGGAACGGGTGGAGAACAGACGAGCCTTCATGAAGCTGCGGAGGCAGCAGCAGGTGGAGCGCGAACTGAACGGCTACCGCGCCTGGATAGACAGGGCAGGTACTGCAGCACTCAGCTATGTACGCTTGGATCTCCAGCCACCATTTTCTCTTCAGCTAAACTCACCCGATGTCATTTTCGGATACGAACCGGGCGTCTGCGCTATAGGGCTGCGCACGCAAGCGCTATAATGGCGTCTGCGCCGGCCATCTCCCACGCAAGTAGAGGGTGAGGAAAAGGTGATGCTGACTCACTGGCTTACAGTAAATGTGCGTATGCATGTGAATATGTGTGTGCTGGTGTGGGTGAGTGTGGGAAGCGAGAGTGAGAGATATTGTGAGCACTGAGGAGGGAATAAGAGCTCCTTCTCTCAACGAAGGTCACACGGACCTCTGAGCGTTTTCATCAGCGCCGGCCTCGC
Organism: Phyllopteryx taeniolatus; assembly: GCF_024500385.1. Taxonomy (NCBI): domain Eukaryota; kingdom Metazoa; phylum Chordata; class Actinopteri; order Syngnathiformes; family Syngnathidae; genus Phyllopteryx; species Phyllopteryx taeniolatus. The sequence goes on along the minus strand of NC_084515.1, from coordinate 15,544,632 downwards.
TCCCTGAAACCGGAACCGTCCACTCAATGTGCACCGTATTTCCTCAAATAGACTAATAGGCACTTAGCGCAATTAGTCACCGGGTGCAACGTTCACAAATTCACGGCTCCCTTTTTGCGTCAGGACAAAACAACAGGTAATACAGTAATTATGTTACTAACAAATGTCATGTAGTGGTACATGCTGCTGCGTGCTGGTCCTAAGCAATCTCATACCAAGTCAATCAAGGGCCGGTATCAGTTACCCATACCGATACCAGTAACCGGGGGCGTCAAACGAGGTAAAAACTTGACACTGTCAAGAGGCACTGACCACTTCGGGGGACTCGGACCGCCCGACACGCAGCAAAGACTTCCATTCCTTCGGTGGAGCCGTAATCTGGATTTGTACGTACTGTATGTTAGAACAAGCACAAATCACTACAAACATAACAAATATTACAATGTATGAAAAACACTCCAACTCAGTTCATCGATGCTTTACAGCCCCCAGCCAATTTTCGTGGAAATACCGTTGAAAACGTTCAGTTTTTGTCTCATTACAGAGGAAGTGATGCTGGCAGAGGAGAACAAGAATTCCGGGAGATCAGCATTAGATGGTAAGGTCTCTGTCTCACTGTGCCGCAGAATTCTCACCACATCGAAATATCACAAGTGTCCGCTGACTGACTGATGACGGTAACGATAATAGTAGTGCAAGAAGCAACTGTTAACTTATCTGGTAACTATCTTGGTATTTGTAACTTTTCCCCTTGTCATTTGTATTGTGGTAAATGAGTTGCAAGAAACGTTATACAGTTTTTCATCTATTTGTGACAGGTAACAGTGTGAGCTTCAGGTCTATTGTTCCGATTCACGTCCTAACCGTGGAGTCCGAGGGCGAGTCCGGGTCCAGTACTTTGGGCGGGCTGAGCCCATGACCCAATTTTGGAAAGCACCCTTCTGAAATTGGATCGAACTTTTTAGACCTTGAAAAAGACCATTTGGTGGACAACCCAAAATAGGGCTAGCCTCGCCACTAATAATAACATAATATAATATGATCATAACAATAATAATTGACTTAATTTCTTAATTATAATTAACAATAACAATTGAGAAATTAAGTCAAATTCTCAACCGATTCGCACAAGGTTTACTTTCTTGTCAATGCCAATCATAATTATTGAACGGATTATACAATTCTGATAGTCGACCCCAACCGTTTCCCGAGCAGATCGGAAGGAAAAATCACTCTTAACGCATCACACACCACAGGATAATCGCTCACTATAATCTTTTAGAGACTTATGATAATAATGGTGTTCGTTGACTTTGAAATTTGCTTTGACTATAGCCGTAGTTTTGTGTCTTTTGTGTGTACCACACTTAAGTTGTATCTTAGTTGGGAATAGAGGGCCATATGGAGAGTTCCTTTGAGTTCCTTTCTAATCGACTGTATGTAGTGAAATGTAACAATGAAAAACTCCCTTAAACTTGCCTTTTTGTCTCAAAAGTGCTGAAGAGGGCGAGTAAGAAGACGGGCCCACGTCGAGGAGCCCCAGGCGAAGACAAGTACACGGATATGTCCACTGCCAGTAAGCCTTTTACTTGCAGTCGTTCATTGTGTCTTTTCAATTCCATTGTACATAATCGTTATTTGGTGGGAAACCTTTTCCCCCCATCCTTACCTGGCAGGCATGTCCCGCTCCAGGATGAACTTCCGCAGCGGTCGGCGCGGTCCGGCCGCTTACCTGCGGCGCAAAGAGCGCATGTTGCGCATCTCCATCCGCCGCATGGTGAAGACTGACACGTTCTACCTGATGGTGCTGAGCCTGGTGGCTCTCAACACCATCTGCGTGGCCATCGTGCACCACGACCAACCCGACTGGCTCACTATCTTCCTCTGTGGGTCACCACTTCTTTTGGTGGCAGACGGCGTCTATTTTGAACTCCTGGATTCTTTATTCTCTACTTTCCAGACTATGCAGAGTTTGTGTTCCTGGGGCTGTTCTTGGCTGAGATGTTCCTGAAGATGTATGGTTTGGGTTTCCGCCTCTACTTCCATTCGTCTTTCAACTGCTTCGACTGTGGCGTGAGTGCAGTGTGATTTTGTGATGATTCAAATTGGCATATTGTCATACAATGGGAGGGTTCGCGAAACGTCATCGGGATGTAATTCTGGCGTATGCATTTCGTTTGTTTGTGTCAAATATTAAAGATGAACAATCTATGTAATATACGTCATATTATATTGCAAAACAAGTTATTACAAAGTCAAGTGTCTCACCATAGCTTGGAATCACCCTTGTCAAATAATGTAGTGATCACCAACCTTCATCTCTAGAACTTGGCCTGAACATTTACGTAAGTATGTGCTGGTTATGAGAAGCCAGTGCTGGAAACACTGTTAGCTAATACTAATCTATACTAACAACGCAGCTCAATTATTTCTATATAAATTATGAAGAGTACATTTTTCATAATATGGCCACTTTACTGGAAATAGTTTACATTTTACACCTTGAACATCACAGCCAAACTACTACTACTATTACTGTAGAATGTACTGGTAAATGTACTTATATTGCCATGACAACAAAAGGTTGCAGCTAGTTATCACTATGGAATCATTTTAGAATCGATGGTCCTATTGTCGACTGCAATCCTTAAACTGCATATGTTGGTACTGAGAGAATGGTATAAATTTGCTGTGCAGGATTTGAGATCGCAAATCAAAACCTCAACGCTTTGCAATTGCGATTAGCGTTAGCATGCCAGCAATTGCCATTTTATTGGCCAAAAACTGTACCATTCAGCTCACTTATACTCATCATGCTATATGCACATTACACATCTAACAGTGTCTTAAAAATCATAGACAGACGCTCCTTTGTTGTTTCTGGCAAAGTGTCATTGACCCAACACTGCGTCAATCTGCACTAAATATCCGTGTGAAACATGGGTTAAATTATGATTTTTATTTTATTTTTTTTTTGGGGGCGCTTTCCTACAGTGAGTTTGAGCGACGTGTTCCCCTGTTGTTGTTTTTTTTTTCGTTTGTTTTTTTGCAGGTTATCGTGGGCAGCATCTTCGAGGTGGTTTATGGCTTCTTCAGGCCCGGTATGTCGTTTGGCATCAGCGTGCTCAGGGCGCTGAGACTTCTGAGGATTTTCAAGATCACCAAGTAAGAGGACACCGACCAAAGCCTCTAACAGCCACCTGCTAATACTTTCAGTGAAAGACAGATAAACGTACTTCTACTTTTGTTTTCCTTTTCTCTTTCCCAGATACTGGGCCTCTCTCAGGAACCTGGTTGTGTCGCTCATGAGCTCCATGAAGTCCATCATCAGCCTGCTTTTCTTGCTCTTCCTCTTCATTGTGGTGTTTGCTCTGCTGGGGATGCAGCTTTTCGGGGGACGGTAGGACATGGGGATCTTCGCCTGTCACTAACAATGCCCCTTTTCCACCGCAACGATACCGGTCCATCTGGTGTCGCTTTAAAATGGCAAAACCCGGTCGGTACACGGTTACCCTGGGTTCCAAGCGTGTCGAGCAGTTTCCTCAATTTAAGGTTTGATGGTTCAAATGAAAACTCTCTCCACTGTTATGGAAATTTACCAGAACAGGCGTCTACATAGGATTAGATAATAGCAGCATGTGACCCATTATCCAAGACTGTTGTTTAGGTTTGTGTTCACGGGTTGTCTCGATAATACTGAGCGAGGACAGCGAGGGAGGGAAAATAGCTGAGCATCTTCCTCCCCCATGGTCTCGTCTGACCCCCGGCTTTTGTTCTCCATGTTCCTCCCCTCTAGGTTCATCTTTGAAGATTACACTCCCACCAACTTTGACACGTTTCCAGCTGCGGTCATGACAGTGTTTCAGGTTCGATACCCCTCTACCCTCCTCTTCCCTCTGTTCTGCCTCCGTGACACAATGCACCCTGGGAGATTTCTCACCCCGAGTGCAGATTAAACAACTCTGCTCGCCGTCCCCACCTCGCCTCCGCTGCCCGCCCACACGTCCGTGCACACATATGCGTGAATCAACATCACAAACATGAACCAAATCCAAGGCAGATTTGTCACCAACACAACTGAGGCTTCATTTTAACAAACGATAAAGTTTACTTGTCGCTATTTTTACTAAATGCATGCTTTTGCAAATCCACTGTACTTGCCAGTCGCAACATTAAGTACAGGTGACATCCGATCCAAAAGCTTTTTCAAATTACAGTCACCCTTTGACAAAAACATCTGATGAACGTGGGTTGTTTTTGGTCAAAATAAAACTTGAGTTCACAAGTTCACAGCCGACTCTTGGCGAATGGCAGACTACACCCTGGACAGGTTGCCAGTTAATCCCAGGGCACATAGAGACAGAAGGACTAAATAGTGTTCTTATTTACTTGCAGATATTAACGGGCGAAGACTGGAATGATGTGATGTACAACGGGATTCGCTCGCAAGGAGGCGTGCAGTACGGGATGTGGTCGTCCATCTACTTCATCGTGCTCACGCTGTTTGGAAACTGTATCCTGGAATAACACGTGTCACTCAGCTTTTGCATGCAAGTGTGAAGAGTTGGTGTTCCAATGAATTTAGAGGGTAACAGCTTTAATCTTTTCTTTTTGGGAAAGTACAACATCAATAGTTTGTCTTCTCTTTGTGTGTTTGTCTATTAAAAAAAACACCCAAAATGGCATTTATTATTGCGTTGTGGCTATCTGAAGAGCGCGGGAGATGATGTTTAAATGCCGCTGGAAGTTTTTTTTTCTTCTATGGAGCAAATATGCCAACTCGTGGCTGTGAGCAGCATAGGACATTAGCGCCATACTTCATGCTGAGATCTTCCAGCAATGCTCTGGTGCTGCATATTTGACGCATGGTTGCTTCTCTCACCATGATCTCGCCTTTGTTTTTTTTTTTTGCAGGAAAAAGTCAAATTTTCCTGAAGCAATTAAGTGCTTGGGTTGAGAATAGCAATAACACGCTTTCGGAATTGCGGGGCTGAGCAAAAAACTCGGTAAACAAACTGGAAAACAGAAACCCTTTTTTTAAACGGAGATGTACTGTGAGTCAGCAACAAATGAGCAGATACACTGGTGAGGACAGGACAGTAAATGATGCAAATAAGTCAGCGCCGTTTGTTCTTGACTTCCTCTTTGTCAGACACACTCCTCAATGTCTTTTTGGCCATCGCTGTGGATAATCTGGCCAATGCGCAGGAACTGACGAAGGTTGGATGTTCAACTCTGCATCTCCACATTTTACTGTTCTTGAATTGCCCCTGTGGACGGTCGGCGCGTCCCTCTAATCAAACGACGTGTCTGATCGCTTTGCTATAGGATGAAGAGGAGGAAGAGGAGTTCTTCAACCAACGGTATGCCAGAGGCAGAGATGGCTTAATATCTGAGTAAGTTAAGGGTTAATGTAAACATATGACCATGCCGGGATGAGAACATTTATTTGAAAACAAAACCAAAAAATGTAATTTTCTACATTTGAGATGTTCCAAATGGACCCTGAACACCACAGTGTCCCACTAGAACTCACTGAATTCTAACAGAATATGCTAATTGAATGACAGGGAGAAAGTAGTAGGGTTCAGCTACAATGACAGTTTCAGTCTAAACTGTCTGTGCAATGACTTCTTCAGATTCTTCTTCTTCGCCACTATTCTGTCGGCTCTTTGCTCTGCGATTGGTCATGAACCTCTGGCCCGGCAGTAACCCGGTGGCTCATGATCTCGTCTAGTCACACCGGAAGGTATTTAGCCAGTCTGTGTGGCTCTAGTGGACACTTTGTAAGCGAGACATCCCAGTAATGATTGCGGCATGACAGAGGAAATACACGATGAAGCTTGTGCCTATTAATCAATCAATCAATCATGATTCAATAAAATCAATACAAATAAACAGTGTCTCATCCGAGCATGGACATGGCTTGCTCAAGGGCTGTGCTCATTAGTTTTGCATGTTTTTATCGTAGTGATTCGCAAATCGGTACCAAATATTTGTGTGCATCAACAGTATGGAAACTCAAATGCAGAGCCTTAAAAAAATGTGACATATTTGTTTTTTTTAAAATAACTTCACATTGATTGATTGACATTAATTGAACTTGTTTTTACAGTTTAAAGAATTAGTCGTTTTTCATTTACTACATATAGCTGTTGTCTAATACATTATGAAATATTTAGATTTTTGATTTTTATTTATTGTAAAAAAATAGAAATAGTGAAAGTTGTTTTATGTTATATTTGAATATGTATTTACAATTCCTTTTGGATGTTTTATGACTACGTTTGTTTTAGTTTTTTTACTGTAATAATTACATAACCCTCTGAATTGAACAATACAAAATGTAAATTGACTACTTCTGAATTTTTCGTATATACATTAGCATTTTCTTCCTCCTTTTTTTTCTTGTGTTGTAATCAATATTGTCTGAAACCAGTATTTAAAGTCTGCATGTTGATTTTTGCACTGTGTTAAAATAATGTTGTTTATAATTCAGTAAAATTCAAATATTCCAGATTTGTAGGTAATAAAGTATCAAACAATAATCAAACAAACCCCACTCTAAAGTCAAACAACTGCAGTATATCTGCATACACTGGTAAGATTCTCCTCACCGTGTCATTTGTTTGTTGGACGTACTGCATAGATGACTTTGCTGTGTTTTAATGTGTTTTGCTGTTCCATCATGTCGTCTCGTTTTATGCCTGTTGTAAAGTGGCACTGGCCAAAATGACATTTGGTCCCCATGGAAATCATTTCACCTTAAATGCTATGATTATTACGTGGGTTAATTGAAATGCATACATCTGCTGTAGTCATTAGAAGCATGTCATTAAAACCTGTGTAAACTTGCACATCATTAATTGGGGGGTTGCATTTTGGACTGTGTCACCACTGTTCTGTGTATGTTGTAAAACTAATGTCTTGTTTTCAAATCATCACTCATTTATTACATGGACAACAACAGAATCAGAATAACAGTAAGTAAAACTGTATGCATCTGTCTTCTGTAAAAATGTCTCCCTCAAACACTTGTTGAGATTGTGTTCTTTAGATTTGACACTATGCTTTTGTGTTAATCCTGCACTTTCCCTTTTGTGGTCTTGTGGGTTTTTTCACTTATTATCTCTCAGGTAACCTCATGTTTTCTTCTTTTTTGGATGCCTTTATTCCTTTAGCTTGGACAATTTCACGTATTTTTCCCATTTCTTTTAGAGTCACAGAAAAGGCCTAATCTTTTCTGGCAAGTTTCAGTTGTTCTAGCATTATTTATTATTATTTTTTGGTTTGTTTTATTGCATATCTGGTATGCTACATGAATATTAGTCTGAATGTGTTTTTTCCACCAGTGAGGCAATAGTTTGACCTTTTGGAAAATGTGCTTGCTTTTAGTGAATCGTGACAAGTCGAATGTGTTCTGAAGCCTGTTAGCTTAGCATGGGGAAACAACTAGCGAGACTTCGCTCATTCAAACAACACATTCTGGTTTTTCCTAAGGACTCACCAATAGTGAATTGAGGAAGTCATTCAACGTTAGCAATCATGTAACATTTGCGTTTGAGGCAGAAGCTGGCTAGCTGTTTCTCTCTACAACTGTTTATGCTGTGCTTGGCTAAGCTACGCTAAGTTTAAGCATTGTAGTTTCAGTAGATAATTGATGTCTTCTCACTCAACTGTCCAAAATGTCAAACTAGTCCTTCAAAATTGTGTTGGTTGCTGCCAAATATCGATGCTGTGTTTATTGTGCTCTTTAGTGGCAGAAGAAGACCCTACCTATACAGGAAACGCGCCATCCACCGAGGTCGACCTACGTTCCCCGACGAGGCGGACGGAGCGATGGCAGCCGCGGATGAGCAGCCCCTAAACAGCTCCAACGCCTTCGCCAACCGCCGTGAGAGACGGAGAAAAGTCAACATGTCCGTGTGGGAGCAGAGAGCCAATCAGCTGCGAAAACGCCGCCAGATGGCTAGCAGGGAGGAGCTCTTCAGCGGCCCCACCGAGGACACCATCGAAACCCCCAGTACCCACCACGTGCCCGCGCTCTCCTCAGAAGCCAGCCCGGCCCACCTGCCCGAGTCCCCCGCGTCCGTGGGGATGCCCTTGCCTGAACCGCCAATGTCCATAACTATCCCCATACCTGAGCCCCCGGTGGCCGAGCCTTTGGTCAACCTCTCTGAGGAGAAAACGGGTGGCGCTAACCACCGAACAACAGGCGGGGGCCGGCACAGAATGGCCCGCAAGTTCAGGCCCGGTCAAGGGCCAGAGGAAGGGGCCAGACACCGACGCCACCGTCACCGCGACACTCGTGCCGAGGCCAAGAGCCTGGACTGTACGCATGCGCCACACGATGTGCCGCTGGTCAAGCGCTCACTCAGTCAAGAGAGGAGGATCCTGGACGAGAGGGAGGAGCATGAGGAGAAAGCTGAGGCAGAGGGCCAGGTCCAGGACAATTCTGGAATGTGTATCGTCAACCCGTATGCAGACATTGGAGAAGATGGAAGGTAGACTGTCAGAAAAAGGGTGCCTTTAAAGGGTTTTCTCACTTGTGTGTTACCCCCTTAGGAAACCTGTACTCCCTAGAGAAGATACCTTTACTTTATTAGGAAGGACCTGTCTTCCGTTGGGAAGACACCTGTGCTCCCTTGGGGAGTGATTTATACTCTCTTGGGAAGATACCTGTATTTCCTTAGGATACTTGCGCTCACTTGAAGGATACCTGCACTCCCTTGGGAAGATACATGTAGTCCTTTGGGAAGACACATGTTCTCCCTTGTGAAGACACCTGTACTTCCTTAGGAGACTTGTGCTCCCTTGAAGGATACCTGCACTCCCATGGGGAGATACCTGTAGTCCTTTGGGAACACACCTGTATTCCCTTAGGAAGATACCTGTATTCCCTTGGGGAGTTACCAATACCCCCTTTGGGAAGTAGGGTTAGGGTTAGGCACCTTTGTTTTCCAGTAAAAGGTTACAGTTAAGAGCACCTTTTGGGAAAGGTACCTGTACTCCACTGGGAAGGGTTGGGTTATTTTTTTTGTACCTTTTTTTGACAGTGTAAGGTTTTCAAAAGAAGTCCTTTGATTATATATCTACCAACTTGTATTTGTCTCCTGCCTCAGGATGTCCGATATTCCCGAACCTCCTCAGTGCGAGCGGCTTCTGGATTGTCCAACCATCCCAGTGGAGACGGCTCTGGAGGCCACGGAGTACACCGTGTGCACCCTTGAAGCTGAGAAATGTTCGGGCTCCCTCCACCGCGACAAGTCCAATCCAGAAGGATGCGTGGCCATTGAGATGTCCGCACAACCGCTGCTGGAGTTGACACCCATGACAGGTAGTCTCGGACGTTCTCAGGCTGATACAAAGATCCTTGTCGCATCAATTCCGACTAAAACCTTCTGGCTTGTAGTGAACAGTAAAGAGTTGGAGGCCTATCATTCTGAGCAGAGAGACAAAGACGAAGACACAGAAGAAGAGGAACCTCCTATTCCTCCCAAACCTGTAGCTCCGGACAGTATGTTCCTCTTCAAGGCCTCCAACCCGTAAGATAATAAAAGGTCCTACTTCTTGCATGAAACAAAACGCAACTCCTTGTCATTCCTTTGTTTGGTCCACAGGATCAGAAGGATTTGCCATTACATTGTCACCATACGTTACTTCGAGATGACCATCCTACTCGTGATTGTGGCGAGTAGCATCGCGCTGGCCGCTGAAGACCCCGTGTCCACCAGTTCGGAAAGAAACAAGGTACGAAAAGGTTCTTGAGGTCGGTCGTTTTGCTCATTGTGTGCAAGTGTATGCAATGGCCGGTTGGCTCTAAAACACAATCTTTATGTGAACACTTTATTTTTTGACAGTTTAAAAAGGTGACTTTCAAAAGCTCCTGTTAATCCTATAAATTCAACCTGACAGACAAGCCGCGTGTCGCCCTAGTGGTTAGTCCGTCTGCCTCACAGCTGAGGTGTTGTGGCTTCGAATCTCGGCCCTCCTGTGTGGAGTTTGTTCTGCCCCTTTCAACCACTTGCTCGCACATTCCAAAAACATTGTTAGGTTCACTAAAGACTCAAAATCAGGGTTGTCAAACTCATTGTAGTTCAAGGGCCACATAAAGCGTAAGTTGATGTCAAAGGGGCAGGACCACTAAAATCTTAACATACCCGATATAATAATAAGTAACAATAAGTTATTCTTTTGTTTGAATCCAAAATAAATCAAATACATTGGAAAAATCTATACATTTAATGACATTTTTTAAATCAACCAAAAACAACCTCAGATTTCTGGAGAATATTTTGTTTCAGTTTGTCATCTATGTTTGCATAATAACTAATCACAGTGATTGTATTTTAAGGCGCAAACTTTAAGTCACATGTATTTAGACCTGAAAAATATAGTATTCCACTTTAATATTGATTCAATTTACGAAGACCTAGGAATTATTACCATTCTACTTTTTACAGGAGCATAAAAATTCTCAAAATTATCCTTCGTCCCCACCACCGCAATGTCTTTTGTATTTTTTTTACTTTCAAATTCATCCCACGGGACGAATTGCAACCCCTAGCAGGCCAGTTTTGGCCCGCAGGCCGTATGTTTGACACCACTGCTCTAAATTGTCCATAGGTGTGAATGTGAGTGTGAAGGATTGATTTTCTATATGTGCCCTGCAACCCTAATTATGACTTAAGTGGTGTATGTAGATCACACACACACGCACGCGCACACATACACACACTAGTCGCACAATTTACGTCTTGCCCTTCAAACGCTGCAGATACAAGTGCATTAATGATCCTAACTAGCCATTAAACCATTAATAAATCACCCTTTTTGTGACATCTTACAGAAGCGTAGCATTTTTTCAGCAAGGAAGGGGATGGGAATGCAGACGCCATCATCATTTTCACTGTCCTACTAAAAAAAAAAAAAAAAAAAAAAAACATCCATGTTTTAACTGGATACAATATACACCAATGAGCTTGTTTGTATTAAAAAAAAAAACATGTCTTTGTGCTTTTTAATTCAGGTCCTGCGTTATTTTGATTATGTCTTCACCGGGGTGTTCACCTTTGAAATGATCATCAAGGTAGGCGCCCGACAGCACCATTCACTACCGGGAAAACGTCACCGTGACGTGACGTGCTTCAAATTGCGTGTCTGTCCATTGAAGATGATCGATCAGGGCCTCATCCTGCACGACGGCTCCTACTTCCGAGACATGTGGAACATCCTGGACTTCATCGTGGTGGTGGGGGCGCTCATTGCCTTCGCTCTGACGTGAGTCACCCTATAAACGCCCGTCTGCCAGTGACTAACACGCTGGCTGACTCACTGCCAGGCATCAATCACCGTGCACTCTAGTTACTGTGTATATCACTTTTCACTGCATTGTGCCTCAATGATGCCGGAAACAAAAAAGCTATATTTCTGTTTAATTGTATTGTGTCATGACTTTACACTACAGTCTGTTGTCTCTCAGTGTAACAAATAACCTTTTTGAAGTGTTTTGCCTTTTGTTGTTAATTTCTCTGTTGTGACTTTATAGCTGTGACTCTTCCAGCTCACAGTGTCTCTCTCCTTATGCCTCCGCCCTCTTTTTCTCTGTTGTTCCTGTGGATTTTGTCTCTGTGGGGGCAACCAGGAATGTGATGGGGTAAACATTTAATTATGTCACACTAAACTTTCACTGTCATATACCTTGGTTTGTCTTTTTTTTCTTTTTTTTTTGGGTTTAAATCAGTTTTCCCTCACTATATCGCAGTTCACCTATTGTGGATTCAGGTTTTTTTTTTTGGTCCATATTCATATCGTGCATAATTCACCATATTGTGGGAGTGTATGTTGTAATTTTGCGGGTGGTATAATAGATGCTTCGTATCCTAAAACATCAAAACTGTTAAAAAAAAAAAATGAAGGGGAAATTCATGAAAACATATTACAAGAAATAAAATGTACAGTGTACAGTGCGACTCTACATTAATGTATGTTTAAGAATTTACAGTAAAAGGTGTTTAAGAGTATAGAAAGTATTTATGAGTATGGTAGAGGTTAATTGGGGTACGGGGAAGCGGTTCATCCAACTTTGTGGTCGCTACTTTGCAGATTTCACTTATTGCGGGGAAGGTCCAGAACTTAACCGGCGTGGTAAATGAGGGATTACTGTTCACCGATACAATTGGTTAATATTATTCCAAAACAGTCTCTGTACTAATAAAGGCCTGCCACTATCGGCAGTTGCGTGAATAGACACCCAAAACTGTCATTTACGCAAAAACATTGTGCGCTTCATCCATCCATCCATCCATCCATCCATCCATTTTCTGTACCGCTTTATCCTCACTAGGGTTGCGGGCGTACTGGAGCCTATCCCAGCTATCTTCGGGCGAGAGGCGCGGGACACCCTGAACTGGTCGCCAGCCAATCGCAGGGCACATATAAACAAACAACCATGCGCGCACACATTCACTTCTATGGACAATTTAGTGTCCTCAATTAACCTACCATGCATGTTTTTGGGATGTGGGAGGAAACCGGAGTGCCCGGAGAAAACCCACGCAGGCCAGGAGAACATGCAAACTCCACACAGGCTGTGCCGGGATTTGAACTCCGGTCCTCAGAACTGTGAGGCAGATGTGCTAACCAGTCGATCACCGTGCCGCCGTTGTGCGCTTCATTGTCTTTAAAATGTGTTTTTTTTTTACTCCTGGTATTCATGTGGTGGTGCACTAGTTAAAAACTGCCCAAACTTGACCCTAAAGATCACATTTTGACACATTGAACAGAAACAACAAAGGTCGTGACATCAAGACCATCAAGTCCCTTCGCGTTCTGAGAGTCCTGCGGCCGCTCAAGACCATCAAGAGGCTTCCGAAACTCAAGGTAAACATCTCTTTAAAAATATAGACTACCTTGATCAACCATTTAGTTTCCTCTTTCTCGTTCTCTCCTCTCTCGCTCTCTTTGCAGGCCGTGTTCGACTGCGTGGTGACGTCCCTGAAGAACGTCTTCAACATCCTCATCGTGTACCAGCTCTTCATGTTCATCTTCGCCGTCATCGCCGTGCAGCTCTTCAAGGGCAAGTTCTTCTACTGCACCGACAGCTCCATGAACACGGAGAAGGAGTGCCAGTAAGTGCACACGACAAGACCACCACTCAAAACCAATTGTCTTTGGGGTTTTTTTTGTCTTCATCTTTTAATCGTACAGCATAACGAATTGAGTTGGTTAACGCAACGCTTGTGTGGAATGGAGGAGACAAGCATTGTCAGTGTGACTATAATCGGTGCCCGGGGGTTGTTTTGATATGCTTTTACGTATCGAACCAGCATTATTAGTCTTTCTCAAGATTTATGATACTGATCTCTGAGGATTGTACATTAAAGAAAGTATACATGTGTGCACCACAGAGGCTACTACATCGACTACACCAGAGACAAGAAGGAAGTGAAGAGGAGAGAGTGGAAGCGACACGAATTCCACTACGACAACGTGTGCTGGGCCCTCCTCACTCTCTTCACCGTCTCCACCGGCGAGGGATGGCCTCAGTCAGTGACTTTGGTAGTACAAATGTGACATTGCCTTTTCAAACGAACAATCAAAAAGAGTTGGATTTGTCTTCCCTGGCAGGGTGTTGCAGCACTCAACCGACGTGACGGAGGAGAGCATGGGGCCGAGTCGAGGCAACCGCATGGAGATGTCTGTTTTCTACGTGGTGTACTTTGTGGTCTTCCCCTTCTTCTTTGTCAACATATTCGTGGCTCTGATCATCATCACCTTCCAGGAGCAGGGCGACAAGATGATTCAGGAGTGCAGTCTGGAGAAGAATGAGGTGCGGCTCTGTCGCATCACCACACACACACACACACACACACACACACAACATCCTAACCGTTTTTGTTTTTTTTTAATGTGAGAGACACCAGACATGCCAAATCCCCATGTGCGTGCTTACCGCTTTTATAGCGTTTGGTATAGCCCAGATGATCATCATTGCACACCACACCTGTTTGCCATATGTCTATTTGCAAGCATAAATATTTAACTAAGTTAACGTTCACAAAGTATCAGTCCAACGCTTTTCTGAGCTGAAAATCACTTGCCACACTACAAACCACAGGATAATCGCTCAGGATCATTTTAAGATGCATTCAGTAATCAGTCCTTTGCTGGATTTAAAGGCAATGTGTGTACCACGCCTAAGTCTTCAAGCACGTGTTCCTTTTATTTTTGAATTGATTTTTGTATTTTTTTGTCTCTTTCAGAGGGCCTGCATTGACTTTACCATCAGCGCCAAGCCCATGACGCGCTACATGCCCCAGAACAGGCAAACCTTCCAGTACAAGCTGTGGCACTTTGTGGCCTCGCCCTCTTTCGAGTACACCGTGCTGGTGATGATCGCCCTCAACACGGTGGTCCTCATGATGAAGGTAAAACTTGAGTCCAATTGTATTTCTAATTACTCAACAGCAGAGAATACAAGTATATAAGAAATGTCTGGGTTTTTTTTTAAAAAAATTTATAAATAATTTGTGATACTTCATCAATTAAGTGATGTAATATACTGCATATTACAACACAGTTATAATGTGATATACAATATTGTATTATACATTATGTGTTGGATTTATCTTACCCAACATTATAAAAAATAGACACAAAAGGAATGAAGACGCTGGTTTCTTTTTCTCATGAGGAGGGCGCATTGTAATATTATATGGGTATATTTTGATATTTGCCAGTATCATGAAATTAGTAAACATTTAGCAGTTATTAGACAGAATATTTTATGTTTCCAAATCTCTTACTATAAAAATATGCTGTTGGTTTTTTTTTACATATTGAAAATGATACTTTATTAATATCTGTACATGTATATTATAATCATATCATATCGTGAAATAATATAGACTGTGACTATGACTTGAACAAAATTGTCAGAATCAGTTAATCATTTATTTAATTTAAAGGATTTGAGAGGAGCCCTTTATGAGTGCAAATGCATTTTCATGCAAATATTTTTGTAATTTATATATATTTTTTACAAATGTATAAAAATATGTGGCACACAAATATTGCTACATATTGTATTGCAGTGCTATAATAATCAGTCATTCACACTGTCATAATGTAACTTATCTCATAATTTAATTTATGTCATAATTTACCAGCATATATATATATATATATATATATCTATATCATGAGTATTACATTGTAATAATTATGTTATTACTCGGGTAAATTGTTATGGTTTTGCAGTTTCATGACATAAATCATAATGCACACTCCCGATCCTAGCGAGAAAAAGGGGTACGGAAAATGGATGGATGAATGAGGACTTCAACAACACCCCTGTGTTAATTTGATAATGACATCTTCTTTGATGGACATTCACCAATAATTGAAGTCCTTTTGAATTTGTTTCTTCAGTACCACTCGGCCCCCACAGCCTATGACACTGTCCTGAAGCACCTCAACACAGCCTTCACCGTCCTCTTCTCCCTGGAGTGCATTCTCAAGATCATGGCGTTTGGTTTTGTGGTGAGGAAAAACACGCAATGTCACAAACGTTTCTTGCTGAACTAATAAGTAATGTGTTCGTGTATGATCGTGCCGTCATTTTACTTCCCGCAGAATTATTTCCGAGACACCTGGAATATTTTTGACTTTATCACAGTGCTTGGCAGCATCACTGAGATCGTTGTGGATTTACAGGTGGAGCAGAAACTCTCAAAATATGTATACTATTATGGTCAAGGCAGAATTTGGAATAACATCTGTTATGTTCTTCTCCGGTCCAGTCGATGAACTCCATCAACATGAGCTTCCTAAAGCTCTTCCGAACAGCCCGCTTGATCAAGCTGCTGAGGCAGGGTTACACCATTCGCATCCTGCTATGGACCTTCGTTCAGTCTTTCAAGGTCGGAAATCTTGATCTCCCCCAAGAAGCTTATGTATTTGTTTTCAACAGTGTGTGTTTGTTTTGCTTCTTCAGTCAGGAATTTGAAGGTGTAATTAGTTGTGTAGTGGATCACATAACTGATTTTAACGCAGCAGCCTGAGGTGTTCTGGTTGGTAATTCAGACCTTTGATCCAGCCTGCCACGCAATTCTAAAAAACACATAAAATCTCAGAGAACAACAAGGCCCAAAAACATTTAACGCACAAATGCTCCTTTGTAAGCTGTTAAAATCCTGGATCACGCTAATTAAATATGCAGATAGCAAAGCGTAAGGTTTAGGTTCTGAAGGAGACATAGTATGCATTGGTTTCACCAACATTTTACAACATTTTCCCAGTGTCTTAATAACGATTCTGTGACCCCCAAGGATCAATAATTATATCACACCCTGTTTCTTGTCTTGCTGAAATTAACCTAATTGAGAGGGCGGCCCTGTCTAAAAAAAAAAAAAAAAAAAAAAGGGGATTCGTTTTATTTGTGGAGGCATCACTTCAAGACTCAGAGCGTTTCTCATCCAAACAGAACGGAACGTGTTTCCCCTGTGCAAGTAAATTCTGACTGTGCCGTCCACATGAATGCCGACACGGCGTAAAATATAGAAAGTGAAATTACGATACAAAGCAAAAACCTAATAGAAATAGCGGCATCACAACGGAAAAATAAAGGAGTATAGCGGTTGCATGAGAGAAGTACAATCTATGGTCTAGATCTGTCTAAAGCTCAGTGCAGCTCTGCTTACCATCTGACTTTGAACTGATCGCAGGGGTGTCGCACCCACGGGGGCTGTGGGACTTTCTGCATGATAGTGGTTCACACAGCACAGGTGGCTGTCACTTGAAAGTGGCTCTGGATCTTCGCTCAGCCTAGCTGCTCATGTCATGGGCAGAGAAACTCGGCGGTGTGGGTGGGGTTATGATGTCAAGTTGCTTTATAAAATTGAAGGTGATCATTTCTGGGCTTGGTTTCCAACAGGCACTTCCTTACGTCTGCCTGCTCATCGCCATGCTTTTCTTCATATACGCCATCATCGGAATGCAGGTAAGGTCTCCAGTTTGCTCTCTTCTGTGGAACGTGCGAAGTCGAACTATTTGGAGTGCGTCAAAAATTGTCTGGAAGTATTGTATGCCTCAAATTTCAAATCATGTCTGGAGTTCAAACAGTCATCGTGTCCCACATAAGAAAATCTCGTGAGACTTGAGCAGGGTTTTTTTTCCCCCCCGTGATGCCACGACAGACATTTTGAGGAGAACCTACTATCTGCTACCCAGTACAATTGACTAATTATCAATTGCATACAACATTTATTTTACCAAGCAGATGCCAGCCTAAATGTGGCTTAAAGCATAATGGCTAGTGACAGTTGTATGGCAGGTGTGAATTTGAAGATGCTACTTAAAACAAATCAGGGAACAAGTTAATAAAGGTTTTACAATAGATCACATTATTTATTATTATTTCCTCTGGGAATTCTTTTAATTAGAGCAACTTGGAAGTCAACAAGCATGACACAGCGGACTGGTACCGTACTGTATTTTGTTGTTATGGTGTAACAATGATATCACGTGCGTTCCGCAGGTGTTCGGAAACATCAAGCTGAATGACGAGAGCCACATCAATCAGCACAACAACTTCAAGACTTTTTTCGGCGCGCTCATGCTGCTTTTCAGGTGGGCCTTACACAGCAGCGTTAGCTAGCGCATGTTGATGTTCACT
Source organism: Phyllopteryx taeniolatus (assembly GCF_024500385.1). NCBI lineage: Eukaryota > Metazoa > Chordata > Actinopteri > Syngnathiformes > Syngnathidae > Phyllopteryx > Phyllopteryx taeniolatus. The sequence continues at coordinate 15,526,955 of NC_084515.1, read as the reverse complement.
GTCATGCAAATAAGCCGCTCGCTGGTCTTTAAACCGTCAGGAGTGCGACGGGGGAGTCCTGGCAGGAGATCATGCTTTCCTGTCTGTCGGGTCAGGGGTGCGAGCCCGACCCCTCCATCGCCCCCTTCACCTTGTCTCCGGACCACGAGGGGGGCTGCGGCACCGACTTTGCATACTGCTACTTTGTCTCCTTCATCTTCTTCAGCTCCTTCCTGGTCAGGAGTCAAACCGCACTTAAATGACGACGTTTTTCTCGGGTTTTTAAATGCACTTTGTCACTTGCAGATGTTGAATTTGTTCGTGGCTGTCATTATGGATAACTTTGAGTACCTGACACGAGACTCCTCAATCCTCGGACCGCATCACCTGGACGAGTTTGTCAGGATCTGGGGGGAATACGATCGTCTGGCATGGTGAGAGTCGATCTCAATTCTTTTCTCTTTTTTTTTCCAGCCAGTTTAGTCAGTCAATTAAAGGCCAAATTCAGGAAATTATTTTTAACTTTCCCACTCTTCCTACTATTTCTTTTAAAGAAGCATTACAAATCAGTAAAATACTTTCTTCTTATTATTTATTTACTTGTTTATATTTTTGGTATTTTTCATTTTAATTTGGAATCTTTTTTTATGTTACAATTGAGTAAAATGCTTTTTTTTTTTAGTTATGCTCTTTATTTTGAAATAAATAACATTATATAATGAAGGCCGAATCCAATGAGTTATTTCAACTTTCTTTCTAATGAGTTATTTACTTAATTGTATATTTTTCCTCAATCTAATGAGATACAATACCAGAGCAAAGATTTTAACTCGAAATAAAATCTATCAGAAGGCCTATTTTTTTTTAAATTGCATCTCTCAGTACTAAGGACTTTGATCAAATTGGTTAATTATTGATATTTAAAAAAAAAAATTTTAACAGCATGGCCCTCTACACTACTGAGTATAACTATACCAGTATTGCCATAATTGCTCTCTGTTTCTCCAGGAGAGGGTAGCAGATAACCAAAGAAACGATACCGAATAGTGATGCCTTCAAACTCGCGTCAAAGTCACTGAAATTGCACTTATTTTCTTTTTCTGTTCTTCTTCTTGCATATTGCACCATGAAGTGGGCGCATCCACTACACCGCCATGTATGAGATGTTAACACACATGTCTCCTCCCCTGGGCCTGGGCAAAAAATGCCCTGCCAAGATCGCTTATAAGGTAACAAGAGTGAACAGGAAGGCTTTTAAGGCACAAAGCAGGTATAATGCCAGCGTTTCTTTTATTGTCACACAGAGGCTGGTGCTGATGAACATGCCGGTGGACGAGGACATGACGGTGCACTTCACCTCCACGCTCTTGTCGCTCATACGCACGGCACTGGACATCAAAATAGCCCGAGGTAAGGATCAGATGCATTTGCGCTTTGTCCGCGTGGGCTGGGCAAACTTTGACAAGAGCCACATTTAATTTATAAAAGATGGGTCAGGTCAGTCATATATTAAGGCAAAACAAGTTCAAATGTGTGTGCAAAATATTTATTTATTTGAAATATTTTATTACCATTTTTAGTTGTTATTTATAATAGATTGTATTATTATTAAATTATTTAACCAATGATTTAATTTAAAAAATAATAAATAAATGTTGAATGTAAATGTAAAATGATTTATTTTACTTATAAATTTATTTTATTTACAATCAATTCTTTTTAAAAATGAATGAGATACATGGATAACAAAAAATATAAAATTAATAAATACATTTTAACAAACCAATTTTTTGGGGGGGGGAGGGGAAAATAATGCTGAACTAATGCAAGAAATACAACAGGACTCCTGTACAGCTTGACAAACGAGATACAAGAGCTGTATCAAAACATTTTAAAAAATGCAAAAAAAAAAGCTTACCTTAACTAACAGTATTAAATTTACCATAGTAGATTATAATGTCTTTAGTCTTGATAAAGAAGCAGTGTGTGTGTGTGTGTGTGTGTGTGTGTGTGTGTGTGGGTGGGGGTGGGTGTCACAGGTGGCGAGGACCGCATCGCCTTGGATGTGGAACTGCAAAAGGAGATCAGCATCATCTGGCCCTACCTGCCCCAGAAGAACCTGGACCTTCTGGTTCCCATCAACAAAGGTGAGGCCTCTGCGCTGATGGCCAAGCAGCTGTGTTAGCGTTAGCATTAGCATTGACTTGACTGGCTTTTGCAGACACGGACATGACGGTGGGGAAGATCTACGCCTCCATGATGATCATGGACTACTTCAAGCAGAACAAGGCCAAGAAGCTGCGGCAAAAGCTGGAAGCTCAGGTCAGACCGACGAGATTGCGACGTGTACAACTGTATTTCAGAATCAAATACAAATAAAGATGTTCTTGTTGTTTTTACATTTAGAAGAGCAACCTGATCTTCAAGCGTCTGGATGCGTCCACCCTCCCTGAGGACATTCTGTCCAACGCGCAGCCTCTGGCCATGATGGCCCACAGCGCTGGATCCGCCCTGTCAGTTTATTTCTACTTGAATTGCGCATGTATGCACCTTTTTACGTGTTTTTATTATTATTATTTGTTATATGCCCATTCCCCATGCAGGACACGAGGGGGTTTTGTGGCCTTGAGTCCCATTTCACCACAGGAGCTGTTTCTGCAGTCCATAAACTCAGACACGGATGCTGGTCAGCAACAGAACCTGGTAAGCAAACAGTAAATGTTCAGACTGTAATGTGTGATGATGACCGCAAACGTTTTTCACTTACACTACAGTGGAACCTCCAGAGTTGACCAAGTTAGAGTTCAACTCAATTTTTCTGGACAAATATGCCTCAGAATCCCCCCAAAATGTTATTGTCATGCAAATTCAGCTCAGGGAGAATCTACACTGTAAAAATCCAAAATCTTACCTTGTGATTTTAACTTATTTCTAGTAAAAACATCTTAATGTACTGATTCTAAGACAGTTTTGACTTATAGTCGACATTTTCAGCAAGGGAAAAAGAGGTCCATTATATCATTTTAAAAATAATAATCTTAGATGTCCTTTCACCTGGTTTGCGAGATAATTTGGGTTGAAAATGCCCAGAATGTCCCTTTTCAAGCTATTCTTTTTCACCTGGCAGTTGAGATTTCTCATTAATATGTGACATGTGGAAACCTTTTTGTCTGATTGGATCGCTCATCTTCTCAATTTAAATATAGAAAACAACTTCACTCTGATTGACCGTTGGCAATATTTCGGTGGCCAAACATTCATTGTGAACCCGCGTTTGGATCATTCGACGTGGGGTCTTACTATTATCGCGAAGCAGAATTTACCAAGCGTTACTACTCACAACCCCACATTTATATAAATACGCAATGTTTTGAGACAAATATAAAAAAGTGTGATTTTTATTTTTTATTTTTCAGCATTAAAATTGCTGAGTTGAAATTCTGGTCCATGCAGTTTTACTGAATTTTAGTCACAGTATATCGTACAATGTTTAGCTTATTTTTACACTTGTATGTTTCCAAAGGTTGAAATGTTAATTTAAAAATTGCTTGTAGATTTAATAAAGAGTTTATGATGGTGACAATTGAATGAAAATGACTTCATGTTCACATTTTGGATGAGAAAAATTGTTTTGAAAGTAAAACTAACTGGAAGTCAACCAGCATAATTGAACGGACTTTGTTTCCACTTTGGAGGTTCCACAAAACCTGGACAAAATAACAAGGACACATTTCTATTGTAATCTGGTAGAAATTCTTCCCATAAGAGGAAAATCTGTTAGTCACAGTCCACATTTTCTTCCATTTTTACTTTCAATGTGTCCCAATACGTTTGTCCCTACACTGTAGTTTCCATTCAAGAAAGCATTCCACACTTGCAATTCCTTGTCACTGGCTGCATTAGTTCCAAACTTCTTTCTCACGCCACTGTAGAACATTTCTTCTGGAGTCTTCTACTGTAGTGGGAGAAAAGACAAGTCTGTTGTTCATGTCAGTTATCTCCACACTGTCAGGTTTAGTGGGTTACAGATGAGAGGAGCTTGTCGGCGCTGTGGACGGATGTCCTTTTGTGTGTGTGTGTGTGTGTGTGTGTGTGTGTGTGTGTGGCTCTCAAGCATGACGGCTCAAATATGGATCCCATCTTTCCCTGTGACGCATCTCTCTTCCTGTCGTTAACTCGCCTGTCCCCCGGCTGGACTAAAGCGCCGGTGATAGTGGCGCGATAGATGATCGAGGCAGGTCCTCCTCCTCTGTCTTTGCTCACCCAGGTGGGCGAGTGCCGTTCGGGGATTCCGCTAGGGAGGGGCCTGTGCGTGCGGGCCTCCTCCGTGCCGCGCCTGGCTGTAGAGTGGCAGGTACACACTTCCTGCATGATACGGTCTCCTATGTGTGCTGGACTTTCCCCAGCGGCTGCATGGGCGACATTGCGACAGTACTTTTTTTGTCCTTATGGGCCACTCCAACAAGCGCAAGTTTTTGACTTTGATGCTTTGGAATTCTGATGAAGGCTTACCGGTAATTGTCAGAAACGTGGCTGTGGGTCACTGCTCTCCTAAAGTCAGGAGGGGCCTGCATGGTTCCTATGGATGCTTGGTCGCTTTTGGAATTTCTAATGTCTTACAGGTCTGAAAGGTTGTTACAGTATTTTCTTTGGAGGGTACTGAACCGCATTATGTTTCTTTAAAGCATAACTACATATATTGTGATAAAGTAATATCATACTTATCATGGACATCTTCATCAAAATGTGTGGTTGTTTTTTGTTTTTTGTTTTTTTTATCACAGCTGTAAGGGTAAAGAAATGCTGGAAAATGTCTCCTAAAAGTGGACAAAATGATCCCAGTAAAAAAAAATAATAATAATAATAAAAATGGATATCTGATATAATAGTTTGTTGGTTAGATGGAGCTGTAACACAAACCATATTAACATAAACAAAAATGTTATATTTTCCTTTCATTTTTTTGTCTTCCTTTCCTATTTGGAAAAACACCATTGTGTTTGTTTATAGCATAATACAATTGTATTTTGTTGTGTTTAAAAAAAAAAGGGTACTTTTTAAGATGTTTTTAAAACAAAAGCAATTGGTGGGTGAATTGCGATGTATTGTGATAAAGTAAAACAAATCTTTCGAAAAAGAATTTGAATAACTGATTAATTTAATTGTGATTTATTGTAATTAAAGAAACAAATATTAATATTTTTGTAATGAATAAAAAAATATGAATTTAAACTAGGTGTACTGTGACAGAATACAAATAACATCATATTTTTTAATAAAGATATAACTAAATTGCTTCATTTGAATATCTGAAAAGGTGCATGAACCCAGAGGCTTAACCTTTCTTACTGAAGCATGCAAATAAAAGCTCCTAACTTTAATGATCTGAATGTAATGTGGGTTTTTTTTGTTTTGTTTTTGTTTTTTTGTTTTGTTATTATCCAGACGGAGGGTGCCTGTGGATCAATGAAGCGTTCCGCCTCTTCCGCATCAGACCAACACGTCAACGGTCTTTGGCAGGAAGAGAAAAGTCCCGAGCGCTTTTACCGACCTCGTCACAAGAGCTACAAGGCGGCAGGTCAGCCGGCAAATCGCATTGTCCTCCATCTGTCGTCTGCCATATTTTTAGTACAGGGGCTGATCATCGTCATTTCCGTCTCTCTGGCCAGTGTCTCGGTCCGAGCACTGGCAGCGGGGCGAGCGGGACCGAGGCCGGTCCAAGGAGCGTTGCCACCTTCTCTCTCCGGGCGCGTCGCGCTGCAACTCGGAGGAGCGCAGCTTGCAGCCGTCGCGTTCCTCCAGCGTGGAGAGGACACGGCACCGAGAAAAACAGGTACAAAATAAATAGATAATGTTGTTGATAACCAGGCAAAAACGGATTGGGACAGCTGGCAATTTTCAGATAGTAAGTGGTCAAGTCCAACCCCTGATCGATTCGTTAATCGATTGCTCAGTGGTAAGGTAATGGCGACCATTTTATTGACGACAGAATGGGCCGCAATGTGTTAAGCGCCGCTCTACCACTTGCTTACCACAGCATGACTGACTGACTGATTGTTGTTCGAACCATCCTTAGGGTAACAGCTCAGACAGTCCCGTGCCCTCCACATCGGAGTCCAGCACCCCCAGTGTCCGACGACCTTCATCGCAGACCCCCACCCGCTCTCGTCCTCACATCTCCTACTCACCGCTCGTGTGTCGCGCCGACCCTTCCGTCGGCGAGGACGACGAGACGGAGAACGCCGGGCGGGACCGGGAGGCCGTCGGCGACGAGCGAGGGGGCGAGGCGGGCCTGCACCCGTCACCTCTGCGCCGCTATCCCTCCGAGCCCTTCCTGGCCTCGCAGGAGGAGGACCACAGCCCCGATCCCACCGGCCCCATGGAGACGTTGACCTTCGAGGCGGCCGTGGCCTGCAGCCTGGGACGCTCAAACACCGTCAGCTCTGCCCGCCCGCGCTTGCGGACCGGCTGGCAGGTCCCCAACGGACACTTTCGCAAGCGTCTGGCGCAGACGGCCTCAGTGGCGGGCAACGACCCGCTCAGCGACACCGAGGAGGATGACCGCTGCTAGGGACAAAGACACAGCGACTCTTTGCTGTCAACATTTTAAAACACAAGTTGACAGCAACAAAGAAAAACTTCTTCCTGAAACTGTCCTTGCCAATTCACATCAAACAATTACTATTTAAAAAGCAAAAAAAAAAAAAAAAAAGGTCTACTTCCTGCCTTCTACTTGATGAGAGAGGAACAATTGTTCATTGGAAGCAGCCACAGGATGAAAGGATAGTAAAGTGGGGTAAACACATATGATTTTTGTTCATAAATAGTAAACGTATTTAACATTTAGAATTGTCGGCCCCGACCGTTTTCCCAGCAGCTTGGGGAGAAAATCCACTCAGCCCGATTGTACAGTAGTTAACGCGTGTACCCCGCTTAAAAATACAGTGCTGGGCAAAAGTTGAAATAGCGCATTAGCCTCATTTCACACAGCAACACGGTATCCCACGACTTTGTTCTGCCGTGGTGCATGGGGCTCGGAAAAACCTATAACATTTTGGTGAGGGTCTGGCTAAAGGTCCGGCTACTATTTTCTACACATTTTAAAGCATCAATGGAGCAGTCCACCCCCAAGAATCATAATGGCACCTCCCGTCTGTTTGCCATGCTCCGCGAACCAGAAGGCGGCCTAACTCACAAATGGACAACAGATAAATTTTTTTGTTAGTTTCGTTTTTCATTTTTGTTGGTTTTGGTGGTGGTTTATGCTCAATCTACTGACATTGTACCAATACAATATGGTCATTATAGCATTTCTAAACAGGAAACCTAATGGCGACCACAGTACTGTACAATGAATCAAATGATAGCCATTAGATGATTTAGTGTTGCTCATTGCAGTGTTTAAGTTTAGTGTGAATATGTAACTACATTTTCCTATCAATGACTTTTCTGTAAATACATTGTGACCATCACAGCATCCACACAAAGAAACTAACAACTTTTCCATGTATGGATCACCGAACAACAGAAGTGCTGGATTTTATTTATTTATATTTTTTAAATACACTATGAATGGATCTGCATGGGGGGTGTCATTTTTTTCTTTTCATCTAATTCATAACTTGTGAGATAAGAATGCACCTGTAGAATAATAGAAAACATGCTTCTTTGTCATTTCAACCAGCTAAATTAACCTTTAAAATCTTTCTTCTATATCATTCCTGTTTAATGTTTTTGCCAGTCGACAGACACCCTTTACAGATGGGAGCAATGTAATCTATCAGGAACACCATCGACACTTTATATCAGTTGATCATTTTTTACCTTGTGAATATTCAAAATAGAAACCAGTGCAGACAGTGACTGTAGAGACACATCACTACACGTTTCTCTACTACTTACTAATAATGTACAGAGGCTCTTTGTAACGTTTAGGAGAAAATAAATCAATCGTAAAAAGGCTGACAATCACGAACCCCACCCCCCAAAAAAGATTTGCTTCATGAGTTCCTGGAAAGAAAATACAAACAAAATTTGTAAGTGTATAATAGCTGTATATACAAATAAATGTGTCCCAACTCCACACTGTTATTGAGTGTGCATTTATTGAGCTCTGCACAACTGAACAACTCATTCAAAACATTCGTTTTTATAAATGTGACTCTAACACCAGCGATTTCTCTAAATCAAGTTAAAAGTTTATGGTGGAGCTAAAACAGGGTAAATATTAAGTAATATTGTAATGGTCTTCAAAGACAAACTATTCCCGACTACAATGCACGCGTCACGAGATGCAAACGTAGCTCATGAAAAAAAAATCTGTTATGATTAATAATAAACAACGTGATCAGAAATCAGAACGACGCGTAATCTACATTCGTAAATGCGAGTTTATGCCTTTTTGGGCATAAAAGGACGTGTCACTCATTTCCATTCTGGTGTAATTGGAATAAGGGGCGGGACTTTGATATTGTTTTGGATGTAATGAAACGAGCCAATGGGCTCAAAGAGTTTTCTCATGACGTCATAACCAAACGACACTCAACATGTCGGTGTAAAGATTAAGAAGCTGCTGGCGAGACAGGATAGCTTGGAAACTGTTTAAATGTTACTCGTGGCGGATAAACCACGAAAATGGCGCTTATGTCGGAGTTCGAGACGGTTTAGTTGAAGTGTGGGCACCGCTTTTGTCGTGGATATTTTTTTTTTGTACAACATTCCGTACGAGCGAGGAAATGAGGAAGTCGCCCAGCTGCTGGACGACTCGAGCTGGCTAGCTGTTAGCAGGAGTTCTTTGTTTTTGGGATTCGAGGCGGAGCTTTGGTGTAAACATGAGCTGAAACTGAGTGTCATCAAACATGCCGTCTTCACAGTGAAGATACTTGTTTAGTGTGTGTGACATCACCATAGAACAACAAGAAAGCCATCGTGGGCGTCAGTTGTAGCGTTTATTTAAAGAGCTTCGGTTTGGGAACGGCACTAAACAAAGGGGGTACCAAAAAAATGGGCAACTGTCTGAAGTCGCCAACGTCGGACGACATCTCTCTGCTTCATGAGTCCCAGTCTGACAGGGCGAGCGTCGGGGACGGGACGGATCCAGACCTTGAACCACCTCCCCCCTACCAGGTGAGCGAGGCGACTAACAAAACACCAACTCGGACTTGAATCATTCAAAAATAACTTTATTATGACTGGTGAGACGTAAAAGCCTTTTCACAGTGATGTCACACGTACTTCCGGGTGCCAAGGGACCAGAATGGATACTACAGTACTTAATGTTGTTACACTTTGTTTGCAATCACTCTTTCACCATGTGACTGGCTTTTCAAGATTGTCAACACTCGTCTGTAAGCGTAAGCTTGACTCGTCTGACCACCACAAAAACCAGTTAGGGAAATGTTTGCCGTCTCTGTGCGCCAACAGGAGCAGGCCCACATGCCCATGTACCATCCCACGCCCAGTCAGGCCCGTCTGGCCACCCAGCTGACGGAGGAGGAGCAGATCCGTATCGCCCAGCGCATCGGACTGATCCAGCACCTGCCCAAGGGTTTGTACGACGGCGGCCAAGATGGCGCAGAGAAGAAGATCCGAGAGTAAGTATTGTAAATTATGACTGATTAATAATATCACATGCAGGTGTGGCGCCTTGTCCTCTTTCAGCAGGTCCGAAACTTATAGTAAAAACATATTTGTGTTAAAAATAACAATCGGCTAATTAATGTGACAAATTTGTGTAACATAAAAATTACTTTTACATACTATTTTAATTAGATTATATTGTCGTTTTTGTTTGGCAGGTGTGTGATCTGCATGCTGGACTTTGTGTACGGCGACCCGGTGCGGTTCCTGCCTTGCATGCACATCTACCACATGGACTGCATAGACGACTGGCTCATGAGGTCCTTCACCTGCCCGTCCTGCATGGAGCCCGTCGACGCTGCCCTGCTCTCCACCTACGAGACCAACTGACGCCCTCCTCCTTCCCCGTCAGCTCGCCTTACACGTGACCACTGTGGGTTTAGCTTAAAAAAGGTTGGCTGTCGTCTTGCACTTCGAAAAAGATGTTGTTCGAACACCTCCCGTGTGTCGCTAAGAACGTTTCAGTCAACTATGTAGCGGAGATGTTTGTGTGTGTGTGTATGTGTGTCCACTTGAGCCGGTCTCAGTGGTCACCTCACTCTTAACTTATTCACCCAAAATCTTAAAGCGTATCACTAGAGCTCACACTTTATTAGCAGTTGCCTAATGTCTTGGTGCATTACGCTATACTTTATATATTTATGCATCTTGATTGACTATTGTGTGTGTGTGTACGTGTGCGTGCGTGTGTCTGTCATTCACTGGCAAGAGCCAGTATGGCTGTTTTTAGTTGGAATGAACATACTGTATGTAACATACTTTTATGTGAAGCCCCCTGGCTCACCTCATACATATTCAATGCAGTAATCCTCACTATATCGCGGTTCACTTATTGCAGATTTAGTGCATTACAGATTTTTTTTTGGGGGTGGGGGTAAGTACAGTGCAGTTACTCACCTGCACATCTTTGGTTCATTTAGCATTGCTGGCTAATTGACTATAATGTGGCAGCAATGATTGACGTAAGAACAAATGGGCGTCTTTACTTTGGAGAAAAAGAAGCCTAATTGAGCAGTTTCAAATCAAACATTTGGTAACCTACCAAGTTGCTTTGTAATACAGTGAACAGTTGGCGAATGCCCACACTCATAACAATATGGAACTTCTTGGTTGGGCCAACAATATGGAACAAATGCAAGTAAAGAGGAATGCTTAGCTTGATTTTTCTACAACATTTTCGTTAGAAAGAGCACTGCAAGGAATTGTGGGAAGCAGCAGCAAGCCCCATGATGCTTTGCGCTGCCTACATTGCAGAGACTGTCACTATGAGGGACATTGTCTGAAAAAAGAAAATCCGCAATGCACTGAATCCGTGATAGGTGAACCGCGATATAGCAAGGGAACACTGTTACATATAGTATTGTGTATTGTTATTATTAATTCCATGAGGGAAATAAACCGGTAGTAACTGCACTCAAGAAAGTGCGCGCACAGACATAAAAGACTTAAATGTGCATTTGTACTCTTAACACTAACCAAAACAGCAGCACCTACTAAGACACTTAAACAGTCCCTCAAATGAATTCAAGTGTGAACAATTTTGTATGAAAGATGATCTTGCATTATGTGGAGACGACGACTTCAGTGTTCCAGTAGACACGGACACGTGGTCGCTCCACAATGTTTGTTCTGCCTTGATTATTTTTCCATAGTCATCCTCATGCTTTTCTGTTAAACTCCACTTTGACTTCACGTAGAATTGTTTTAATGTTATTTCCAAAATACCTTTTGCCATCTGCAGTTCAATAAATAAACACCGCTACCCCCTATTTACAAAAACTAAAGCATAAGCAGAGCTTGGAAAGTACATAGGAAATATATTACATCTTGAGCTTCAAATGCTGTATGATGTAAAATAAGCAGAATTTTGAAAATAGCTGATGTGTGTGCGTGTGTGCACGCACAGCAGGAGGTCAGCTAGTGTAAAGGGCTCAGGCGGATTGTGACATGCAATCCACGGATTTGCACTTTAGAACAGTGTATAAAAACATTATATCATTAATATATGTAGACCTTATAATAACCTTGCACTATCACCACTTTGTTACTGTTCTCTCAGCCCCGCTTGTGTGCGGACAGAGGTTTGCTCTCGTCCCGTCAATCTCCGCTTCCTAGAAAGAACTACGAATGAACGAGTGGCAGTTGGGATTCACTCGCGTGTCCGCTTGAAAAAAAAAGAATCCCGCATCATAATTTTCGCATTTCAGAGTACATAATTTATTCTGACAAGAGCTGCAATGCTGTGTGTACTCACGCCGCCAATTTGACTTACTGCGCATGCGCATACGTGCAGTTGTAGCCACAGTTTTACCCGGTCACGTACTCTTTTCCGAGATGATAATCTCTGCGGAACGAGGCATCTGATGGCCGTGAGGAGCTTCACGATTGTTCATGGTAGACCGCGACCGCAGCAGATGAATTGGATAAAGTTATGCAAGATTCATTTCAAACATCGTGACAGATAATTGACGAGTGCTCGCCAGCTAACTAGAACTAGCTGGCTTGGTAGTAGCAGATGTTGCCAGCCAGCATGGATTTACGCATTTTATGGCACCGACACCGGCATATAATGGACCACGGCCACCATGAGGTGAGGGATCCTGGTTAAAGTAAGCCGTTTGAAACTAAAAAGAAGCGTTTTGGCAACAGCTTTTTTGGGAGGGAAAAGCGGCTGACAAACACGCCAGCCAAAATGCATCAGTTGCCTTCTCTGTTGTAGCAACAAAATCTGCGACAGCCCCCACCCAAAGAAAATAAATAATAAACTGCAACCAAGGTCTTCACCAGGGGGCAATTGATAGTTTTCAAGTGATCAAGTTGGATTTTTAATTTGTTGGGCAACGTCTTCATTCTGTAACAGTTGAAGGAGTAACGATTTGATTGTGATTCGCTAATCATTCGTTACTGTCAATGCGTATAGCGAATGGGGATTCAGACGGCGAGTCTGAGCACAACCGGTAACAATATAAAATATTATTCAATGAATCATGTTTTGGTTACAGCAGGTTATCATTCAAAGGGGGTAGCGTGACATTTTCTTACTTATTAACTATTTTTTTGGGGTTGCATTTAGGGTAGTTGAGACACAGGAACGCCTCACTGCGCAAACCTCTGTTCAAACCCAAATTGTGTGAATTACAAAAATAGTTTTTATATCATGTTTTTTTTTCCTTTGCAGTGTTGTAAACCCAATCTGAACGTGGCGTTTCCTGTAATCCTGTTTTATTTCATATGTTTGTGTTTGTTTGTTGGATCAAGGGCAAACTAGCCCTTGTGTGTAAAGAAGAAAATACAATAAATTTGGGAAGACCTTCCTTGGTATGATTCGTGTCATTGATACGTCCTCTAATAATCTTTAAGCCAAAGAAAGCTCTACGTAAATATAAAAATACCTGCATTCACCAACATTTCAATAAGTGCACAGTTCAATGAAATCAATGCAACAGCTGTATCAGAAATACAGTACTTTGTTTTTAATGACAAAAATGTAAAACAGTATTTGTAGATTTTATATTTGTATTAATTTATGTTCACGTATTTTCCTGTTTTTATATTTAAAATACCTATATTCTATATTGGATGTTTATATTTTTTCATTTATGAATTTTATATTTTACATTTTAAATCAATACCTTTATGACAGTGTCAACGTTATCTAAAAGGTACATCTGTAATATTTATATTTTGTAGTACATTGGTTATTGTTTTCATATATATTCTAATCCAAATGTCTTATTTGATTTAGAGTTGTGCATTTTATATTTTCAAATAATAATTGCATCGTTTTTACATTTTACATGAATACCTTTCTGACAGCATCACAGTTGTTTTAAAAAAAAAAAAAAAAAGTTTATTCACAACCAAACAAGCACATCAGGCATTGACATTTAAGTCCGTGTTGTAATCAGGGACCTTCCGTCCATTTGGATTGGAACATTCTGCTTTCTTTTGACACGCTTAATCAGATTTTCTGCACCGGAACACAGGGGAGCTTTGACTCGGAAATCAGAGTTGCATAATAAATCCGTCTTTAGCAAACTCTGCTAGTAATTCAGATTTTCTATGGTGGCATATTTAATCTCGGCAAACATCCTGACAATGTCGGTTTACAGAGTAATTGCACTCAAGTTTGCCTGACCCGACGGGAAGCAAATCCTTCGAGCACAAACGTTCTCTTCAAATAAAAACCACACTCATTTGTCTAGAGAGAGCATTTATTTTGAAAGAGACCCAAAATGTCTGCCATCACGGCTTGTACATGCCGTGGAAAGTGACGGGCATGGTGCACTCCACCTCAGCCCGGGCGATCTCAGACAGGTCCTTGGCGTTGAGAATGAGGAGGTACCCTGGTCTCTGGGAGCCAGGCGCCACCACGATGGTCAGCAGCACGCCTGGCCACGCAACAGATATCGCTTCACATCAGCACACATCAATTGTTGTCTATTGGCTTTGCTTTTTATTTGGCTTTTTTGCCACACGTGTACCACAAGTGAGACCGAGTTCCTCTCTTCCACCAGCATAAATTACCCACAATGGAAATGACCTATGACAGCTTCACTTCATATTTGAATTTAAAAACACCACCGAGTTTATCCATCCATTTGTCCAATTTCTATCGTGTCAAATCAATAGTGAGCGTACATACCGTCGTCCTCATCAACACCGTCGGGGGTCTGCACAAAGAGGGGCTCCGAAGGGTACGAGTCCGGCTCTTGCCAAATCCAGGTCTCCTTGGTCTTCACGTTCAACTTGCAGATCTGCAAGACGGAAGCTCAAGTGAACCCAAGGGGAGTGTGCGCGCGCGACAGCTTGCCAGTGAGGCCCAGTCCGCACCCTGTCTGGTATGAAGTGGTTGAGACCCAGGCCGTAGGCGTACGTGTAGTTCTTCCCTGCGTACTTTTCATAGTTGATCTGTGGGAACTCAAATGCTGCGAACACATCAAAATGCACTGTGTATTACTATGTACAGTATTAGTATTAGTATTTTACTGGCTTCTGATTTCAAAAGCAATTTCCATTCATTTGTGTATATGTAATAATATGAGGCAATCATATGGGTTTGCAGTCAGAACGGCCCTCCGAGTGGAACCAGAACTCCGATGTGGCCCGCGACAAAAATGAGTTTGACACCCCTGCTGTACTGCCGACTCGGTGAATTTCGGCCGCCGAGCATTTATATTATCAAGAGTCAGGTCAGCCTTGCAAATGGGAATCTGTTCTCAATTGCCTTGCCTGGATGAATAAAGGTAAAATAAAACATTTCAAAACATTATGTTCTGTAATTTTGCTGATTTTCTTTCCCTCTAAAATTCTCCAATGGTTTTATTCATGTTCATTCATTTCCTTTTTTAAATCTATCATTAAACATATATGTTCAACATTACATACATGCTGTATATTTAATAGAATTGGTTAAATACAATCATAATTCAAGTAATAACAAACACATGAGAATGAATCATAATTGATTTATTGTAAATAATAAAATGCATAACTATGCATAAATAATACATACTGTATATAAAGTTAAAACATTTTATCAATTGGTTACATAATTACAATACTACGTATAACAAATAACACAAACATAAAAATGAACTATTTTATTTAAAAACAAGCAACAATTTCCATACACATCTATTTTTATTTTTTTACCAAAATTAAAAAACAAATATGACCCTTAACCACAAACATTTGCTGATACACTATTGTTCAGAAGTCTGGAAGTCAATTAAATAAAGTCCTTATTTTTAAAAGAATTTTTTTTTTTTTTTTTTTATCATATTGGCAACATCTAGAGACTGGAATTTGGATTATTATAATGTTCATCAAAACCGGTGCTTGTCTTTCAAAGATAAGACAAATACTGTAAGTGATCCCAAACCTTTGACCGGTAGCTTGCATTTATGGTATATTTTAGTATATTCCTAAACTGTGTCAAGACCGAACGCGTGAATGCATTGGAGTTTTTACCCTGACGAGGTCCAGCGAAGAGCACCTCGGGCTCCAGCCAGATGGTCCCGTCAGCGTGCATGACGGCTGTGGCTGTGGTGTAAGGCAAGCTCACCAAGTTCTTGCCTTGCTCCTCCTGCATCGCACACACAAGAGCTGAGCCTTTGTGAAGCGGTGTAACAACCGCAATCAGATCATTAGATGACATCAGCGCCAGGTTCTGCTGTGACGGATCAAATCCAACTAACAATTGCTTTCCACACTTCGAAACTTCACACCCCTATCCTACCTTTGTGAGAGTTCTACATATGTTACGGCTCTGATATGTTACGTTATGACGCTGGGTCTAACCTCTTTCATGGAGAATTCCTGCAAAATGAATATTCCAGCCAAGGGATATTGTCAGATTGTGACAATTGCCCTCAACACAAAAGGGCAGAAGTGAGTGAGGGAGTTAAACTTCTGTCTACTGTCTTGACATTTGAGAATTTCTCTCGCCTCTGTTACGGTTCAGAATTGTCTTACACAAGTGTCGTCACGTATCTGTGACGACTCTGATACTACCTCCGAAAGCAGACAAAATGCCAGGTTTTACAGACTGTATGAAAGCTGAAGTCAGTTGGGATTTATAGAAAGCGTGATTGACCTTGTGGACGTCCAAGGGAATGACGTATCTGCGGACCTCCGGCTGGGGCGCTATCATGGCCGCCTGCTTCACCTCCTCCCAGTTGGCCCTCAGGTTGGCCAACCACAGGTAGTTGTACACAAACTCGAAGCTGATGCGCACGATAGACGTGAAGGAGGACAACAGCGTCAAACTAAATCTGTCAGCGACGCTGCAGCGACTCACCCCTTCCACGCGCACAGGTCGAACACAACGAAGCCGTTGTCCTCGTACGTGTTGATGTGGTGGAACATGCCGATGGCCGCCCCTTTGAACTTGTGGTCGTAGTACTCACCTGGATTCTTTCTGGCAATGTGGAACAACGTCTGCGAACCAAATCAGCATCACAACGTTAGCGTCGCCTCATTTGCATTTCAAATCACCTGAACACATCGACGGCAGGACCGCCAAAGTGGAACAAAGTCTATTCATATTTCCCATAGGAAATAATGTTAGCTTTGGTTTTGTCACAGAAAAATCACTTTTTTTTCCACACAATATTAAAAACCTACTCCAGTGGAGAGACTTTTTTTCACTTTTTCTAATGGAAAATCTGACTTGTCACAATATTACAACTTTTTCCCCAAAAGGAATCTTTTTGTCCCTGAAAATGCTACTTTTTTTTTTCTTCATAATACTACAACGACTGAACAATTGACTTTTTCACCTCACGGTACAAAGAATTGTTGTCAGTGAAAGTCTGACTTTTCCCCCCTCATAACGTTGTGACTTTTTCTTAAAAAAATATGTATATATTTTTGTCACGGAAACTGACCTTTTTCCCTTCATAATACTGTCACTTTTTCTGTAAAAAAAATAATAAACTTCATGTCACAGAAAATCAGACTTTTTTTGGTATGATTTTTTTTCTTTAAAAAGACGGACAAAAATCAGAATTTTCTCTTAATAATCCTATGCCTTTTTTTTTTTTTTAAATATATATATACTGTTATGTAAAATTGCGATTTTTTTCCCCTGACAATACGTAAAATTTTTGTCAGGAAAAATCTTACTTTTTTTCCTCTCATAATACTGTAATTTCCCCTCCACAAATAAAGACTTTTTAACACGGAAAATGTGACTTTTTTCCAATGACTATATATCTTTAATTTTTCCTTTTAAAAAGATAACTTTTTTTTTTTGCTATGGAAACTCTTAACGTTTTCTCACTGTAATAGAATGACTTTTTGTCACCCAAAAAATATGACCTTTTCCCTCATAATGCTACAAACTTTTCCAGAGAAATATCCCTTTTTGTCTTTTTTTTTTTTTACTTAATTTTTTACAGAAAATCACACTTTTTTTCCCCCCGCCCCTGATAAGATTGGCTGACGCTTGTTTTGTGGGATAAAAAAAAAATATATTGAAAAAGCAAAATACTCCATCCTTTTGTTTGACTTGTTAGGCATATTTTTCAAGAAATGTTTGGCCAAAGTCCAAGTTGTTCAACTTTGGAGTCTCCACTGTGCGTTTTTATGTCTACCCCTTGGCTCTCGTTGGACTCGAAGCAGTCCATGTAGTTGGAGCCTCGGATGCTCCAGGCGCTCAAGAACTTGAGCAGGTTGATCTTCACCGGCGTCTCCACGAAGACGAAGTAGTTTTCCGACATGCCGAAGCTGTGCACGTAGGCGGGCTTGAACCGCTCGGCGCTGGGGAACTGCACCACCACCCTGGCCTTCTCGATGGGGTCCGACTTGTCTGAGACGACAGCGTGACGAGGATGTTAGACTTCACGAAAATTATTAAGAAACCTGAACATAACACCATAACAGCTTGTTTTTGTTTTGTTTGAGAATTGGTCGTTTTACTGATGACAAAGCAAGTCTTTTTCTGATAGCCTTGATCATTTTTAAAAAATACGTTTCACAGATTTATTTATAGACACACCAGGAAGAATTGTTTGGGTTAAATGGCAACATCTAGGAGGGATGGAAATGGCCGGGACCTTCCTCACTCAAGACATTTGATTAAGATCTGACCTTGTGGAGCTGAGAAACTGCCAATTTTTCAATATGTACCACTTTTATTCCTGAAAATATGCAACTCCTCTGCAAAAACATACTTTTTTCCTGAAACTACGTATTTTTTTTCTCAAATAAACATTTTCTCCAAAAATGTCTTATCTTTTAAAAAATATTGACTTTTTTTTTCAAAATATAGTTTTTAAAATCCCTAACCTTTAAGACTCCTTTTCTCAAATCAATTAAACTAAATGACTTTTTTCTTGAAGCTATTAGGGGGAAAAAAATCTTGAAAATACAGTATACCACTTTTTCTCAGAAATGTGGGATTTTTCCCCCAAAATATGCTTTTTCTAATATTATTATTATTACTATTTTCACAAAATAATAAGACATTTTTTTCTAAAAAAAAATAGATGTATTGCTAAACATGTTAACCAAATACTACGTTGCTTTGTAACATGGAACCGGACCTTTTTTTTGCGGGTTACACCTACGAACGCTACCAAACACCGAGAGGAACAAAGCAGCAAGCTATTGTGTCATTTGTTTGGTATATATTGGGATATTTTGTCTATTATGTGTCTTTGAGGTTGCACAGACTATAGTCTACTAGTCCACGGCGACAGAGCGTGACTTGAGCAAGTGGCTGATCACGTGATTTTGACGTGCAACCCCCTTTGTGTGCCCCGATACTTGGCCTTGGTCGTCCATTGCCGCAAACCTTTCTGCGTGGGTGGAATCCTGACAATGTTGTAGGCCAGCGTGGCTCCTTTCCCCATGCAATTCCCGATGTTGTACACGGTGCCGTCCCTCTCGATGTGGGGGTGGGCCGTCACGCCGTTGATGTTGATGTAGTTGCACATGTCCACCTGTGAGGCACAAATGGAGCGTTTTTTTTTAACAAAGAGGGCCTCGTCGTTTGTTTCTCCCACGCCGCGCACCTTCTTCAGCGTGTCTAGAGTGTCGGTGTCCACTTTGGTGATGTAGTTGGTTTCGGTGACGGCGTAAAAGTCCTCGCCCACCGGGTAGACGTTGACCAGGCAGTTGTCTGTCACCTCAACACCCTTGAAGTAGGAGAAAAACCTACACGCAGGTTTCAGCATGTTTTAAACACTGAGGGAGAAACCAGTGACTGTCGTCTACGTACCTTGAGAAGATGTTTTTGCAGGGGTCGGGATAAGCGAATGTGCCAAATTCGGTGATCACCACACGCTTCTCCGTGATGGCCCGCACGTAAGCGTCCGTTTTGACGAATCTATAAACAGCAAACGCGTCGTGATCAACTTTTCTGGTAAGAGCGCAACACAAGTGAAACAGTATACACCAAGTGCCACCATCATAACCAACATTACAATTCAGTTGCGTAGTAGGGATAAGTGTTCATCAAAAAAATGAGGGTTTTTTTTTTTTTCCCCCCCTGAAAAAGTATATTTAGCCTCATTCATCCACTGTAACATTTTTCACAGTTTGAACATGAACACGGCTTGAACATAGAAAAAAAAAAAGCTATGATTAGTTCATTAAAATGTATGAATAAAAGCTAATTAACAATTCAACCCAAATAAATGTTTAAAAACAAACAGTTCTTAATGATTGAATGGAATTGTGTTGACATTAAAAGGCAACATTTACATAGCTTAGCAACTGAAGTATTTGACTTAAAACAAATCTCAAAAATATCTGATTTTTTTCCTCATTTAAGTACAACGTTAATCCAGTGTAATTTGATGTATGCCCTAAAGTGAAATGAAATTACATTTTGATTTTCATTTCACAAGATTGTATTTTATATATATATATATATATATATATATACACAACTTTTTTTCTTCAAACTATCTCACTTTTTGTTGAAAATACACATTTTCCCGCCAAAATGTTTGTCCAATTTACAACTTTATTCTCCTAAGATTACACCTTTAACCGAGTGTAATTTTACACTCGGGTGTGGGGGGGGGGGGGGGGGGGGAGACTCTAAATTCAAACTACCAGCCTACGACAGATTGTTTTGACGATAAAGTTGATTTTTAATTCAACAAAGTCTTCTGAGGCATTTTACTTGCGAAAGTAGGTGACTTGTCCGTTCTTGAAGTCAAACTTGTGCATGAGCGCCTGTCCATCAAAGAGGTGGTAGAAGGGCTCGTCTCCCACCTCGAAAAGACCCGGACCCAAACGCAGAAGACTTCCCCTCAGAAAGGACGGAATCCTTCCTGGGGGAAATAACACACCACATTCAGGCGTCCAAGTGGTCTGTCATAATAATCCAACATAATGGAGAGAAAAAAAAAAATAAAAAAATTAAAAAAAAGGGAACCTATGACCGTTGCGGGAAGAGGCTCGGCAAGCTCCTCGCAGGTCTCGAAGATCTTCTTGTAGCCACCGGCTGGGTGTTCAAATCTGTTTGCGAGCATCAAATAAAATCTAATTCAAACAACCTTAGGTCACATTCAATTAAGCACGATTAAATCTCTTAAAATGAAATGAATTACAGTTAAATTCCTCAAACTGTAAATCGATACAATTACTGCAAATTCAAAAGATTTGCTTTAAATGTAATCCAATGAAATAACTTTGAAATTGAAATAGATAAAATTACTGTGGCTTAAATGCAATAACTTTACATTTAATCAAATTAAATAACAATTACTGAATGACAATTAAAACCATTAAAATTAATTTTGTTGCAAAAATACAGTCCAGTTAAATATATTAAATTAAATTAAAATTAAGTGCACTACGATTAAATTCATTACAATTAAATATACATGGGCATAATAAAATGAAATAACAAAATTAAATCACATTAGTAGCAATTACACTTATTAAAATGGAATCCTGGTCAATTAAATTGAATGTGATTAAATAAGATGAAACAATGTAAATTATTTGCAGGAAACCTTCTGTGTTGTTGTGGTAATAAAACCCAAAAATATCTGATTCAATTCCAATTTTACCTGCTGACCATGATTCCTCTAGTGTGGAATAAAACAAGGCAAACTCTTGACGTACAAGTCTGGACTCTCTGGCCAGAATGCAGCTATTTATCCATCTCGTGCCACCTCACACGCTGCGTTGTCAAGCTTTTAGTTTTCTTTTTTTCTTTTTTACACCCCCTTGTTTCTGGCCAATCAGGTTCAAGTGTGAACAAGAATCCTATTGTGCTGCGATATATCCCGTGCTGGATGTCTCAGTTGCAGGCCCGCTTGAAGCCGGATTTGTGGTGCACACAGAATTAGAAATATGTCGCAATGGGGTTTTGGGGCCAGTTGTTGACCTTTACAATTAATATGTGCTTAGTCATGCAAAGTATACATACTGTACAGTATACCGAGCTTTGCTACAATATTAGCTACGCCTTCATTTTTGTTTGACACAGGTATTAATGAAACCATGTTTATTATTGTGATTAATACAGCCCTATGGGGGGCACAAGCCAGTGCAAACTGTAGGCCGGTCCCAAGCCCGGATAAATGCAGAGGGTTGCGTCAGGAAGGGCATCCGGCTTAAAACTTTGCCAAACAAATATGAGCGTTCATCCAAAGAATTCCACACCGGATCGGTCGTGTCCCGGGTTAACAACGTCCGCCACCGGCGCCGTCGACCTGCAGGGCGCCGGTGGAAATTCAGCTACTGTGGGTAAAAGTTGAAGGAGAAGAGGTGGAAAGCGGGTTCGTCGGCAGAAAGAGAAGAGGAAGGCACAGAGCCTAGAACTGAATGTGGGGACTTTGAATGTTGGGACTATGACAGGAAAATCTCGAAGTTGGTTGACATGATGATTAGGACAAAGGTTGACATATTGTGTGTCCAGGAGACCAGGTGGAAAGGCAGCAAGGCTAGAAGTTTAGGGGCAGGGTTGAAATTATTTTACCATGGTGGAGATGGGAAGAGAAATGGAGTCGGGGTTATTTTAAAAGAAGAGTTGGCTAAGAATTTCTTGGAGGTGAAAAGAGTATCAGATCGAGTGATGAGGCTGAAACTTGAAATTGAGGCTGTTATGGATAATGTGATTAGTGGCTATGCCCCACAGGTAGGATGTGACCTAGAGGTGAAAGAGAAATTCTGGAAGGAGCTAGACGACATTACCAGACAACTAGCAACCCTTTATTGCTCAGTGACTGTTTTTTTTTTGTCAATGTCTTTATGTCTCAAAAGTGTTCTCTGTCAATTGACTGTCTGTTGTCATACTAGAGCGGCTCCAACTACCGGAGACAAATTCCTTGTGTGTTTTTATGGACATACTTGGCAAATAAAGATTATTCTGATTCTGATTCTGAAGTAGTTCTGAGCATCCCAGACAGAGAGAGAGTTGTGATTGGTGCAGACTGTAGTGGACATGTTGGTGAAGGAAGCAGGGGTGATGAAGAAGTGATAGGTAAGTACGGCATCCAGGAAAGGAACTTGGAGGGACAGATGGTGGTAGACTTTGCAACAAGGATGCAAATGGCTGTACTGAACACTTTTTTCCAGAAGAGGCAGGAACATAGGGTGACCTACAAGAGCGGAGGGAGAAGCACGCAGGTGGATTACATCTTGTGCAGACGATGTCATCTGAAGGAGGTTACCGACTGTAAGGTCGTGGTAGGGAGAGTGTGGCTAGACAGCATAGGATGGTGGTGTGTAAGATGACTCTGGTGGTGGGGAGGAAGATTAGGAAGACAAAGGCAGAGCAGAGAACCATGTGGTGGAAGCTGAGACAGGACGAGTGTTGTGCAGCTTTTCGGGAAGAGGTGAGACAGGCTCTCGGTGGACGGGAGGAGCTTCCAGAAGACTGGACCACTGCAGCCAAGGTGATCAGAGAGGCAGGCAGGAGAGTACTTGGTGTATCTTCTGGCAGGAGAGGAGAGAAGGAGACTTGGTGGTGGAACCTCCCAGTACAGGAAATCATTCAAGGAAAAAGGTTAGCGAAGAAGAAGTGGGACACTGAGAGGACCGAGGAGAGGCGAAAGGAATACATTGAGATGAGACATAGGGCAAAGGTAGAGGTGGCAAAGGCCAAACAAGAGGCAGATGATGACATGTATGCCAGGTTGGACACTAAAGAAGGAGAAAAGGATCTATACAGGTTGGCCAGACAGAGGGATAGAGATGGGAAGGATGTGCAGCAGGTTAGGGTGATTAAGGATAGAGATGGAAATATGTTGACTGGTGCCAGTAGTGTGCTAGATAGATACTTCGAGGAGTTGATGAATGAGGAAAATGAGAGAGAAGGGAGAGTAGAAGAGGCAAGTGTGGTGGACCACGAAGTGGCCATGATTAGTAAGGGGGAAGGTAGAAAGGCATTAAAGAGGATGAAAAATTGAAAAGCAGTTGGTCCTGATGACATTCTTCAGAGAAGTATGTTAGAATAATACAGGACATGTACGATGGCAGCAGAACAGCGGTGAGGTGTGCTGTAGGTGTGACAGACGTATTGAAGGTGGAGGTGGGACTGCATCAGGGATCAGCCCTGAGCCCCTTCCTGTTTGCAGTGGTGATGGATAGGCTGACAGATGAGGTTAGACTGGAATCCCCGTGGACCATGATGTTTGCAGATGACATTGTGATCTGCAGTGAAAGCAGGGAGCGGGTGGAGGAACAGTTAGAAATATGGAGGCGTGCACTGGAAAGTAGAGGAATGAAGATTAGCTGAAGTAAAACAGAATATATGTGCATGAATGAGAGGGGTGGTGGGGGGAGAGTGAGGCTACAGGGAGAAGAGATAGCAAGGGCGGAGGACTTGAAATACTTGGGGTCAACCGTCCAGAGCAATGGTGAGTGTGGTCAGGAAGTGAAGAAACGGGTCCAAGAAGGTTGGAACGGGTGGAGGAAGGTTTCAGGTGTGTCATGTGACAGAAGAGTCTCTGCTAGGATGAAGGGCAAAGTTTATAAAACAGTGGTGAGGCCAGCCATGATGTACGGATTTGAAACAGTGGCACTGAAGGGACAACAGGAAGCAGAGCTGGAGGTGGCCGAAATGAAGATGTTGAGGTTCGCTCTCGGAGTGACCAGGTTGGATCAAATTAGAAATGAGCTCATCAGAGGGACAGCCAAGGTTCGATGTTTTGGAGACAAAGTTAGAGAAGCAGACTTGGATGGTTTGGACACGTCCAGAGGAGAAATAGTGAGTATATCGGTAGACGCATGATGAGGATGGAGCTGCCAGGCAAGAGAGCTAGAGGAAGACCAACGAGGTGGTTGATGGATGTCGTGAGGGAAGACAGGAGGAAAGTTGATGTTCGAGAGGAGGATGCAGGAGATAAGCTTACATGGGGAAGGAGGACGCGCTGTGGCGACCCCTAAAGGGACAACCCCAAAGGAAAAGAAGAAGTTTATTATTGTGATTGTGATTCAAAACTAAAAAACTTTTACAAAGAAATCATTAACTATATAATTTTTTCAGTGAGTTTTTCCTAAAAATATATATTTTCCTCCCCCCAAATATAATTTTTCACAATGATGCCTGACTTTTTTCTTGAAAATAAGACTCTTGGAAAATACACTTTTTCTTAAAAAAAAAATTTCTTGAAAATATTTGATATTTTCTCTTAAAAGTATCTGATTTTACTTTTTGAAATATATGTATTTCCCCATTAAATTACAACCCTTTCTCCTGTCATTTTTCATATTTTACACTGAAAATTTTAAATGTTAAAAAAAAATGAGATCCATAAATTGCCCCTTTCTCTTGACTTTTTCTGTCGTGCCAAGATGAATGTGCCTACTGAATTTTGTGCCAATTGGTGAAACTGGCACTGGATGCCATTTGTTTTTCGGTCTCTGGGCACCAAAGGACCCCCTGGTGCTTGGGTCCAAAATCTAAATAAAAATATAAAGTCATTGCTGACTTGATAAATTTAGGCCAGAGGTTCTTGGACGTAAAATGTCTTAATTTTCTTGTCTCGGTACAGTTCTAATCCAGGAAAATGGGGGATTATGTTGGACAAACGCCGCCTTGTTCATACTGCGGGGCGGGGAAGTGAGTTATGACGCTTAGTCATCATGCCACACTACTTTTATTTCGTCCTTATAGAACAAATACTATTGTAATATACAGTGTGGACACTATATGGTCCATTCCAGAATGAAAGGAAAATTTAGGCATGAACACTTTTTAAAAACGGACCATTTTCTGTCCAATTATTATTATTATTATTATTATTATTATTTACGTTACCAGGTTGAAAATCCATGCTAATGTTAGAGTTTTTGCTCAAGAGTACATGATGGTTGTGTTGGTCAAAAACACATTTATAATAAAAAGAAAAACTTGCAGTATAGAAAATGGATGGATGATATTTATGTTTTTTTTTTTTGGAGTAACAGGGTTGCTTTGCTTTGCTCTGTATATATATATATATATATATTTATTTTTTTTCTTTTTTAATATATTATTTGAAATTTCATGGGGAGGATAGAAAAATATCCTCCAATTCTGGAATAACCCATATATAATAATACATCTTGCTCAGTTGTCATGGAGACATCTTTTTCAACAGTTGGGATTAATCCATTTTTCTACATTCCGCATCACTTGATAAATCGTCGTCCCCCCCCCCACACCTGTTATGAGTTTCCATTATACGTCACACGCCCTTAATCACAGGATACAGTTTGCACAGTTGCCATAGAAATATTATGGGATATGACTCTCACAGAGCTAACAATCCATCTTGGCCACCTGACTCATCACCATGACAACGGGGCCGATGCCAACCCCCTGTTGAGGACTGAAATACTGACGGTCCCCTTTTGTCCTGGAACCTTTCTGACACATTTGTATACGAGGATAGCGACCTCAAGTGGACAACATAGTACAGTACACACATTTAAGGACAAATTATACAGTACTAACAGAAGGACTGGATATATGTCAGTCATTGTGGTAACTTTATACACACGTCTATAAAAGCACTCAAGGTCCAAGACAGGAAGTCCAGTGTCAACAATTTTATATGGTATTTGAATAAACATAAATGTACTTTTTCAACAATCAAAACGTTAGAGAGGAAACGTCACACAGTACTGAAATTGTTGTATGAGGCGGGTTAATTGGCGGCGTAAATCGATTCCTCCTGTCGCAAAGAAAACGTGTCACTACAAAGGTCGGTTAGTTATTGAACCCTATTTAGAGTTGGCCGGTGTATTATTTGACGAGCTGTCAAATATGATAACATCAGAATCTGTTGGTTCTGAAACCGGTTTCGTCTTATTATAATGGCTGTACGATACGACAGACTGTCACCATCACAGGTCACCGTCCTCCATTTTTGAGTTGCACGCACGCGTACTGGTGGAGCGTTCATCAACCTCGGAATTCGGAAAGTCTTTTCGTCACATCATAGGTGGTCGCAGAAAATACAGCCGAAACCAACAACAAAGTTTCAGTGATTACCAATATTTTATAGGGTTCTTTTTTTATCACATTCTTTTTGAAACAATAGGGTCTTGGAATGCATATTTCCTTTGATCATCCGCATATTTGTCTTGTTTTCATATGAATAAGCATACATGAAGGACGTGTCGTTACGACACAGACTTTAAAGACGTCGTGGCCATCAAAACGGGTATATTTGAGCACGCAAACCGACGTCGTGTCACTCATATTTTAAGGTCGTGGGGCCCAAAACTTGTCTACCTAGGCTGCTGTGTTCGAATTTGCAATGTACGACAGGGAATTTTGTAATTTCGATTTCCCACTACAACTGGAACGCATCATTTAATCCCCAAGATGGCCGCAGAATTGTGGTAGTCCGTTGTTGCACCAGTTAGCAGCTAACCCGCTAAAAATCGAAAAAAATCGCTATTTCTACCACCCAAAGGTCACCGTAAGCGTGACTAAATATAATTGTTTGCCGTAGTTGTTGTTTGTTAAGTGGAAAAAATGAGTTACACCACGAAGGTTGTCCAGGTGACAAACGTGTCGCCGAGCACGACATCGGAGCAGATGAGAACTCTTTTTGGCTTCCTGGGAACCATCGAAGAGCTCAAATTATTTCCGCCAGAGTGAGTCAACAAAACGATTTATTAATGACTTAATTTATTGGTGATATGTTTTGTGGCTAATTGTTTAGCTTACCATTAAAGCCAGTCCGAAACGTTACATAAGGCCTAGCATGCTAATGCCAGGGGTGAAGCCTGGCTAGCTAACTTGGCTAAATTGTTGCGATGGAAAACCCCTTTTTTTTCCTTTTTTGTGCCTGTAATTTCAATATTTCCTTTGTGACATGTGGGTTTAATTCTTTGGCTTTAAAACAACCCCGTAAGCAGAGTTACAAGTGGGATTCGCTGCAAAATGTAACCAAACGTAGATAAGCAAATGCATGCGTTTGTTCAATTAACCTACGTTAAGTACGTTTATATCAGTAAGTACACAGTGCATTTTTACGATTCCACAGGGAACGAGTCGAACTCAACAATGAAGTAATTAATTAACAACAAAAAAAGCTGCAAACAAAATGGTAGAATCTCTCACAAAGCAAGATGGACTAAAGCAACGATTATTTCCCGTATTTGCCCGTGGAGATATTTGTTAAAGCAGTACATTGAGCACTTTGTCGTTTGCGTCTGTAATCTCGCGTACATTGAGCACTTAGCTTTTTGCATCTGTAATATCGCGAATAGCGAACATTTGCGTGAAACCGAACCCCCCGCCCCCCAAATGTTGGTAATTTCCGATATCAACCGTTTAACTATAACCCGTTATACCCCAACCAATGATCCCAAAGCATGTTATTAGTTTGAACTCATCTTAACGTTATTACCCCTTAAAAATAAAAAAAATAAAAAATAAAGTGTGGCAGATGATTTGATTTCTATATGTAGCGGGGATGTATGTCGCTGCTTCGCAACTATTAGATGTTTACTACTTTCCCATTAGCCCTTTTCTGTATTGGTGCTTATTTTTTTAAATGCATATGTCAGAAAGAATGGCTCCTAGATTCCACAAAATAACACCAATGCACTACATTTATTTTAGACAGAGCTTTGGCCCAAGCACCAAAATGGCAAATAGGCGATAGTCACAAAGTCACATCTCCGAGTTGAATTATTCTGATGTAATATTACATTGCAAGCCAATGGTTACTGCTGTCTATAAAAGAATTGACTCTTTTCCCCTCTTTCGCAGTGACTCCCCTATGCCGGTGACATCACGTGTGTGTTTTGTGAAGTTCCAGGAGCCAGAGTCTGTTGGCGTGTCCCAACATCTGACCAACACTGTTTTTGTCGACCGAGCTCTGATCGTGGTCCCGTTTGCCGAAGGTTTGTGTCCCCGCGAAAACCCGCCAACGACTCGGAAGGCAGCTCATTTGTTAACCACGAGTGTATTCACATTATATGTAATGGAGATTTTGGTTTACTGTACCAATGCAATTCTCTGACCAAAAGATATATGGCAGTATACAAAAAATCTGCCTTATGGAAAAGGAGTTGGTTAATTTCAAACTGTGGGTTCTGAATTCAATCATATGCATTTAAGTTCTCCCCCCATACCGGACTATCCTCTGTTAAACTTCTCTCTGTCATTTGTGTGTGACTGTGTGTGCGCGCCTGTGTGTGCGAGTGTGTGTGTGGATTTGTAGTGAAGAAGTCAAAAGCAGCCTCCTGGTTGATGGCTGAAAGTGGTCCTCTGCCCGCCAACAGGGGACTGTAAACATTTGCAAAAGGCCAGGATGCTTTCAAGCCCCGCCCCTCTCTTATTTGTCCTCTATTGTCTCTCTCTCTTTCTCTTCTTACATTAACTCCCATCTCTCCTAGGTGCTTTAGAGCGAAGCACTAGATGTTACGTAAAGTTACAGAGTTGCTCAAACATGGACCTATTAAACATTTGTATGCCGCAGGTTGCACTCACACTAGGTACCTTATGATGCTCAAGCATGCTTTTAGATGTGCATTTGTACCCTCTGAAAAGAGCAAAATCATATTACACATGATACCTAATGTCAGGATTGTTTCACTAATGTTAAGGGCACTGTATCATGCTCCATCAGTTCATCTGCGAGTTATTAATAACTACCACCGTGCATGACAGTCTAGCAGCACTCTGGAGAGTGAATTCTACAGTGACAAAAGTTGTAAAACAAATTTAGAATTTTAGGTATACAAGTTTTACATGAATAAGGGTCAAATAGTATATTAAAAAAAAGTTTTAATATTAAGAAAATAGTCACCATATTCTGACCAAAGAAGTTTTAGTTGGAAGAGAATGATGTCATCACAAGAATAAAATCATATTAATCTAGGGGGAGGGGGAGTAATTTTAAGAAAATGTTCAAAATATAAAAAAGGTGATTGCATTACAATAACATAATTATGATAATATACTAAATATGAGAGTCACAATGCGAGAAAAGTAGCTTTTATTGAATAAAACTAATTCATGAAAATTTGCTGTTATGGCAAAAGTAGTCCATTTAGCAGAATATTTTTAATCACTAGTATAAAGTGAAAATATGAGAATTTAAATTTTAAGAGAATGGTTGAAATATAATTAAAATAATCAAAATATGAGAAAAATGCTTGTATTTTTAATAGTTGAAATTACAAGACTAGTCAAATTATTATTGGGAAAAAAGATGTAAGTTTAATTGTAATTATTTGAGTAGAGAGTTTGTAAAAAGGCCACACTTTATAGGGGAAGTCACCCCCCCCACCCCCAAAAAAGATAATTTTATGAGATTAAAGTATGACCATGACTGCAGGTTTGGTCAGTGGTTAGTATACTAAAAATTTACTTCATTATTTTGACCCTTTTTCTGTAAAAGTTATTTATATGTATTTTTTATTTTGTTGTAATTTTACAATATAGATTTTAAAAAAAAATGTATTTCTTTGTGGCACTAATATAATAATGACTCAAAATGAGCCCCAAGGTGGTGAATAAAGTAATAATGCAGCGTCGTATCATGAAGTGTAGACATTTGTGTGCGCGCTTGGGCACAGCTGAATCTTGTACAGTTACCAGCTGCGGCTAACCATGCGTGAGCACGTTATGGGACTGTTGGCCCAGTGAGAGTGCACCTTACGGATATACCAGGAAGTTTCCAAAATAAGCACTTGATTCTGAATTGGGGCATGCCGAAGACAACGTGGTGATTAGTTGGAAGCGTATATATTGTCGAGATGCATACGCTGTACAAACCTGTATCCAAAACAGGTTTGAGACCAGCCGTAGTCATTAAAAGCACTTGCATAATAGTCTGAGATGGCCGCCGACATGACTCACTGGATGTTGCTACACTGTTTAACATTTAACAGTGGTCTTCTTTTTGTTGTTGTGTTTTACAGTTGTTTTTCCCTGGCTCAGCCAGTCCCGTAGACTGAAACGCTGCTGCAGAAAATACCATCCGACTTAATTTGTCTCCTGCAGCCATTTTCTCTCCCCCCCTCTCTCTTTCTCCAGTGTGCTCTTTTTGTTTACATGTTGTCGTGTGTGTGTGTGTGTCCACGATGTCTGACTGTCAGAGTTTTAGAGGAATTAAAGGGGGTAGGGGCACTTCACTGCGGGGTAAGCAGCGTCGTGCTGTTGGGGTGCTTTAGTCAAGGTGGTGGGACTTAAGAGCTGTTCCAAAACAAGTCAAGAGGAAGAATGACATCCAATTACAGAAGACAAAGCCAGCCAAACCCCAGACCTAAACCCAATTGAAAATCTGACCTCATAAAAGATACCCTTGCATTTGTATGGCTTTGCGAAGACGAGCTTGCAGATAATGGCCAGTTTAGATGTGCCATGCTAATAAACTCATACCAAAAGGTTAAGTGCATGGGCTCCTCGGTTTGCAACAGCCTCAACATACGTTTTGAGGTTACAAAATACAGTGATGCCTTGAGATTAGATGGACCCACCTTTTCATAACACAGGCCGTCCTTAGGTTAATTTTTATTTTATTTTTCTCTTTCCTTCCTCCTTCCTTTGCTTTGACTTGCACTGAAATTTGAGATTGAGCGCTGTGTGGTAGCAGTGAATGCAACTCTGCTCACTTTGTAACAAGCAGCAGTTTTGGCATTGCTATAGTGAATAGTGAACCATTCTTCAGATAAAGAGGCTTGGAGCCCAGTTAATGTTTACTGTCCACCTAAACATAGAGAATTACTCGTGGATTTAAGATTACCACATAGCTTTGCTTTGGTAGATATATTTAGTTTAATGCTAATATACAATGCAAAACGCCATAGACAGGCTATTAGCTTTCCTTCGGGTAAATATGTTTAGCTTAATCCTAATGTACAATGCAAAACACCATAGACAGGCTATTAGCTTTGCTTTGCGGAAATTGTTTAGTTTAATGCTAATATACAATGCAAAACGCCATAGGCTAACTAATAGCATCAGTGTTACAATGTTATAATCCTTTAAACACAATCGGTGGAGCAGCACTCATGACATATATTCTTTATCCTCTTATGAAGAACAACTAATATTTCTGCGGCTTCTTGAGAAGTTGTGACCTTCTCCATGTATATTTGTATGTCAGTATTATGCTGCTCCCAGGTGGCTAAGGTGCGGACACCAGAATGAGCAGTACAATGTCCACTGAATTGAAGCAAAAAAATTTCAAAAACCATTTAATTCTTTACATTCTATTAATTCTTATTATTATTACTGGTGTCTCCATTCTCAATGGGATAAGAGAGGTTTGAGATGTTTTGAGTTGTCACACAACGAATTAATCTTGTATCTCAAGGCATCACTGCGTTTTGCGCAGCGGCGGCAGAATACGTACTTTACTAAGGTAGCGTAGGTTCGTGATGGACTTGCGTCCAAATTCCTAACGTGGTGGCAAACTGAGGACCCTGGTGTTAAGTTTAGGGAAGTCACACTTGAATGCTTATTTTATGCCTGCATTGTTTCCTTTTGAAAATGTACAGGTTCCAGGTCACATTGTGTTTTTAAATCGGGGGTGTTTACTTGCCGTGATACTTAATTCACGACCATCAAACAAAGTAAAAGGAAGATTGCAAAATGCTTTTAGCTGCTAAAGTTTTTACTTTCCTGTGACTTGAGTAGTTGAGTGTAATAGATGCAATGACAGGTAAGGAGAACAAAAAAATGTTACAGCAGTTTGATGCTGCTACTATCATGTGGTATATTTCACTGTGATGTGTATTTTTTTTAATTAAATTATTTATTTTGGAGACATTGTGTCAGACTTTTTGCCAACCGCCCTAAAATTCTCTCTGTTGTTTGTATCTCCGATTTTTTTCTCTGTGTGCTTTTTAGTAGCGAAGGCGCCGTGAGTGAGTCGCTTGTTTGAGTAAACCGTCTAAATGAAAACTCACTGCCCATTGGAGAAGAGCTGGGCTTGCTCACGTTTGGTTCATGACTTAGCAAACACGTTCAGGTGATACATTCTTGGCAGTGTTCATTGGACTTAGTGTGATTGTATGCCAGCATTAGTTTGTGTCACTGCAATCATTGTGTTCAAGTCTGCACACCCTTGGAAGGTAACACCTCTCAGTGTGAAGGCACTTTTCTTGGACATGTTTGACGCGCACGCAGTCACTGCTTCCCGTCCTGACGCCGCCTTGTGTTCCCCTCAGGATCCATCCCGGACGAGGCCAAAGCGTTGTCCCTGCTGGCGCCGGCAAACGCCGTTGCGGGGATCCTGCCCGGTGGAGGACTTCTCCCCACGCCCAACCCCATGCCCAATCCTGCTGTAAGATGTCGAACCTCCACTTTGCTGGGAATCTGCTTAAATCAGCAAATTAACCGTTTTATTCTCTGCTCAGATGGGAGCAAACCCCTTTGCTGGTCTCAACATGGATGCAATGGCTGCATTTGGATTCCCAGGACCCAACATGAATCCTCAGGTGACCGGTCACACAGTACAACATATACAAGTGTAATTCAATAAATTAGAATATGGTGGAAAACTTGACATATTTTAAATATAATTTTGATATTAGTTCATAGCTAACCAAAATCACAAACTCACCAGCTCAAGAAATGATAAAACACAAAAAAATGAAGCGTTCACCCGCCTATTCACTATTCGCTACTCACCCATTCACCGTTATTCACTGTAAAACCATATTGCTTATTTATCTTCTATATTTTTTGTGTCCTAAAATACCAGTAGATGGCGCCAAAGCTCTGTCTGAAAGAAAATCCTGTGAACAGTGGGGATTACTGAAAAACATTTGGTAGGAAGTGGCCTACTACTGAAATAAATGGACTTTGCCACAATGTTAAAATGTATTGAGGTTCACCTGTATAGAATTCACTGGTGTAACTGAATTATCTTTAGATTGTGATTCCCAAATAACAAACGGGAACCCTGAGAAATGGCGTCATTTTGTCTACAGAAAACAGCAGTCCTCTGATACTGTACAAAAGTGTCCTCTAGTGGTTGGAACACTCGAGCAATTTGATTCCTCTGATGCAAGCGCGATAGTCATCTGATAAAGCCACGACATACATCGTCGGCTGTTTAGTTTGAGTTTAGCGCGGTTGCTAAAATAGATGCTTCGCACAATACAGTTCTTTTATTATTCCTGTTGAATTCAGATTGTTTGACATTTTTTTCCAAGCGAATTAAAGATGACATCATGGTATGGCATTGTTGGAGTGACCAATTAGATTGCTCTGATGTCATCCCTTATGATGCTAACAGCCATTAGAGCGAGGGCATACTTGGCACAGAGGTTGATGATTACTATGACTTCAAAGTGTATAAAGTGTAAGCTTGTACTCATAGTGTTGTATTATTTGTGTGTTTATAGGCTGCTGACCAGCTGCTGAAGCTCATGACAGATCCTCAGTAAGTGGACACAGACTGAAGCATTTGTTTTTTACGTACAAACTAACACGCGTTGCCGTAGACTCAACCCACTGGCCGCCGGCTTGAACCTGAGCGCCGGCCTCAAAGCCGACGCAGCCAACAAGGAAATGGAGGAGGCCATGAAGCGGGTGCGAGAGGCACAGTCTCTCATTTCTGCCGCCATAGAACCCGGAAGTGAGTCTGCGATTATTTCTTTTTCTTTTTTTCTCTTCTGTTTTTAATTCTTTTTGTTCTTCCTTCTCATTCTTCAGAGTTATGTGATTGCACTTCTTCTCACATCTGTCTTATGTTGCTCCACTAGATGACGGCCGGAAGAAGCGTTCTCGGTCCAGGTCCAGAAGGAGGCGCACCAGATCCAGGTCCAGACGCAGGTTTGAGAAACACTAGCAATGTACACCTTTTTGTATGTTGATCAAAACAAATGGTAACGCTGTCAACGTTGCAGGCGAAGCGGCAGCAGGTCCAGACGGCGCTCGGTCTCCAGAAGCAAGCGGCGCTCCAAAAGCCCTCGCAGGAGGCGGAGCCGCTCCAGAGACAGAGGCAGGCGCTCCAGGAGCAGATCCAGGTACGTACGTGTCAGAATACACATTGTGCCCCAATCAATCGTATACATGCATTAAGTGAATGTCGATTAGCCTTCGAGCAGCCTCTCCACAGACCGTAAGTGAGCTAAAACGTCAAATGTTCCTGGCAGAGATCGTAAGAAAGAAGAGGCGGCGAGGAGGAGGTCCAAAACGCCGCCCAAGAGCTACAGCACCACTCGCAGATCACGTAGCATCAGCCGGTGAGTGACAGGACGTCAACAAACTCAATCGTAACAACCACGATAATGTCTTTAAAAATATATATTTTTTTTTTATTTTATTTTTTTACTTGTGGTCCGCCTGACTAAGGAGGCGCAGGCGCAGTCGCAGCGCCAGCCGCTCCCCCAAGAAGTCGCCCAAGAGACGTAGCTCCAGATCTCCGTCACCTCGCAGGTCAGCGGGAGGGAAGAAAAAAAAACAAAACACCACCACGCTTTCATTTTGTTTGAGAGATTGATAAGTAGCCTCTATTGTCTGCCACGCAGGCACAAGAAGGAGAAGAAGCGCGACAAGGAGCGCGAGCGCCGCAGCGATAAAGACAGAGGACGAGAGGAGAGAGACAGGTCCACCAGCAAGAAGAAGAGAAGCAGGGACAAGGAGAGGGACCGCGACCGGGACCGCAAGTCTGATGCAGGAGACAAGGAAGATATCAAGGTAAAAGCAAAAATGACAAATAGATTTTTAGGTTTTACCCTGCAATCATTAGAAAAATCAATTTTTATTTCTACAGCAGCCACTCTACCTGGCAAAGTAGCTGGAACTTAATTGCATTTACACATCAAAAAAAAAAAAAAAAGTTTTGTGTTGTGGTTCTAGATCACGAGGGATTACGACGAAGAGGAGCAGGGCTACGACAGCGAGAAGGAGCGTCAGGAGAGGA
The DNA here is from genome assembly GCF_024500385.1 of Phyllopteryx taeniolatus. NCBI lineage: Eukaryota > Metazoa > Chordata > Actinopteri > Syngnathiformes > Syngnathidae > Phyllopteryx > Phyllopteryx taeniolatus. The sequence goes on along the minus strand of NC_084515.1, from coordinate 15,491,535 downwards.
AGGCGTCCGACTACTCTGACTCGGACTACCCGCCGCAGTTCGCCGATGGCAACGGCGACTCACGGCAGGCCAACGGCGACGACGATGACGGCGACGCCCACGAAGACGACATGGATGTCAGCGACTAAGCGCGCCGTCCTCCGCTCTGTCACGCTCGGTTCAAAGCAGAAAAAAAAGAACACTCTCCCCATCATGATTTGCCTCCTCTCCACCCGTCACATTTAGCGCATTGATGCTTTGTCACAGTTAAACTGGAAGTCCAATTGTGTTGCTTTTCTGCTCACGTTACACATATAATTCATATGCTTTCTTTTTGGTAGGCTCTCCCTCGTCGATGTTAGCAGCTCGTTATTTGGAAATGTTTGAAACGTTTCTTTTATCATGGTTTCTTTTATATAAATAAAACCCGTTTGGTAAATGATGCTGTGTCGTCTGCTTTTTTTCTTTCATCTGCACCTTCTGGTGACCAACACGTTTGACATACGCAGACAGTTAGTTAAACAAACACTATGAAAGTGGTTGGACTAGTTTATTTTCAGTGCCAATTATAAGGTTTAAAGATTGATTTTTATTTGTTGCATTACAAATTTAAACAATTTTACATTTTTCTTATTTAGATATTGTTTATACATGAACAAGTGTCTTGACAAAATTTTCTATAAACTTAGGGTTTCTATGCAAGTATGGAACTTGGTTTAAGGGGGAGTCACGTTTTTAGAATTTTTGCGTCCTGATGAAAGTGAGGCAACGTTGGAAGGGCAGGATAATGTTTTTGGGCTGTTGGGGAACCCCCAACAGACAAAGAGAAAAAGGTCACACATTCTGACTGTTGCAATTAGGGTTTTAAAACGGTTAGGGATTCGAAGTAGCGTTTCTAAATAGGGTTAGGGTTTCAAAGGGTGGTTTGAAAATAGGGTAAGGGTTTCAAAGTAGGGTTTTAACAGGGTTAGGTTTTCAAAACAGGGTTAAGGATTTCAGTTTTAACAGGGTTAGGTTTTCAAAACGGTTAAGGATTTCAAAGTTGGGTTTCAAAGTAGGATTTCAAAACGGTTAGGGTTTCAAAATAGGTTTACAACAGGGTTAGGGTTTTAAAGTGGGGCTTAGGTTTTCAAAACGGTTAAGGATTTCAAAGTTGGGTTTAAAACCGGTTTGGGTTTCAAAGTAGGATTTCAAAACACGGTTAGGGTTTCAAAATAGGTTTACAACAGGGTTAGGGTTTTAAAGTGGGGCTTCACATTAGCGGTAGGGTTTCAAAACAAGGTTAGGCTTTCAAGGTAGGTTTTAAAAACAGAGTTAGGGTTTCAAAGTCGGGTTCAAAACATGCGGCACGTTGGGCATATTGTGTCATCTATATGCATCTAATTTTCACGTGCGGTCGGCTTACGGCCATACTATCCTGAGAACGCCCGATCTTGGAAGCTAAGCAGGGTCAGTCCTGTTTAGTACTTGGATGGGAGACCCCCTGTGAATACCATGTGCTTTAAGCCTTTTCGCACCTATAATATTGATTTACATTGGCTCCTCTTATTACTTACACTCTCTCTATATATACTGTTCATCAATGTGTATATAATAGTGGTGCCTTGTGTTGCTCCTTGTGCATCATCATTATTTCATTGGGACGCCTTTGGGTGTGCTTGACATGGCCACCGGGGGGCAGTATCCTAACAGTCATGAAGACACAAATCAAGGCTAACAACTGCTGTCACTCAGTAAATTGCAGAAGTACTCGTATTTTATCACAGAGCATAAAGAAAATAGGCCTGTGAGTAGTTATATTGTCTATGTGTTGTTGCCACTTTTTCATTTAACACCGCCACGTAGATGCTATTCAATGGCGTTTTGTAGGTTGGTTATTAGCATTAAGCTAAGCAGCCTTCAGGCAAAGCTATGTGGTTGCTTTAATACACAACGTTTTGTTTTATGTTGACGATACGAGCTTGAAGCTTGTTTTTTGAGGAATTGTTGACTATGTGCTAAACCGCTGCTTGATGTGACCAGAGTTGAGTTCAGTGGCACCATACGGCGTTTGTATCTCAAATTTTTGCTCACAAATCAAAGGAAAATCGGCGGAACGACGGCTCGCACCTCGAAAAACTCACAATCACTCGTTTTAAAATTGACCCAAAATTGGATTGGACTTTAGTAAACTTCTGGAGTTTACTTAGTGACAGTAGTTGTTAGCCTTGATTTGTGTCTTCATGACTGCATTATACTGCCCCCCGATGGCCATGTCACGCACAACCAAAGGCGTCCCAAAGGAATTAATGATGATGCACAAACAGTAACACAAAGCACCACTAATATATACATAATGATGTACAGTATAAATATATAGTATCTTTTCCATGTACAAGTAATAAGAGCACCCAGTGTAAATTATTAATATAGGTGCGAAAGGCTTACAGCACTTGGTATTTCCATGCGGTCTCCCATCCAAGTACTAATCAGGTCCCACCCGGCTTAGCTTGCGAGATCAGACGTTCTCAGGGTAGTAAGCCGACGACGTTAGTGAAAATCAGATATATATAGATGAGCCACTTTATTTACTCGGTAAATGACTAAAGTACTACCTTAGTCAACCGAAAGCCAGCAGCAGGTCTAGCCCCGCCTACCGCCTACGTCACCTTTTGTGTGACGTTCAAACACAGGTAAAAAGTAGAACGGTGGAGTTTATTAGTACATTTTGTGATGTACAAGTACACGAGACCTTCATCAAGCTCACGTTAAGATTTCCGTAAAGCTTGTGCACAGCTTTGTTACCCGTTGCTTACACAAGATCATAATTATGACTTAGTACCTCATAATTATAGTATCATTATCACTTTAGTAGCTCATGAGCTAGTGTTATTATAACGTAAAATATCATACTTATTACTTACTGCAAGTCCAATAAGAAAAAAAAAAAAGACCATTAATAATTAAACTGTAGCAAACAAAGTAGTGAATTAAGTGCATATTTATTTAATAGGACATCTATAAACACACTTTTATGGTAGAAGTTGAACATTTGACGCAAAGTGAAATGTGATGCTGGTGCTTTATTGAAAAGGGAAGGATGAGTGGCAACAATTTCACAGCTTAGTTGATACAAAATAATAACAGACAAGCTACTGTCAGCACAAAAGGTGTTTGAAGGTGTGACATACTCGTTTCAACTGTGTACCACAAAAGGTGCCCTCAAACATGGCAGCAGCGGAACTTGATGCCAACGACAGTAAACCTGAACACGGGTTACAATCTTTGACAGGACCATGGAAAAGACGGGCGGGCGACGAGGTAAACGTGAGCTAACCTGAATGTGGAACATGAACGTGTTTCGGAGCTCAATTATAAACATTCTTGCGTACCGTCAATGTATTGCTACACAGAGTAAGTCCATGAGTAGAGAGACATATATGTACAAATGCATAATTAAGCATAAGGATATAACCTTTTTTGTTTGTTTGTTTGCTGAAGAGACAAAACTATTTACACAAGACAGTGTCGGGACACTTGAAACAAATGAGAATATGAATATTAAACCTGTAAAGCCTGAACCATTAAACGAGACGAAATTCTAAATTCATTTAGTGGTCCTTTTGCACAAAACAAAACTTCACTTTTCAATTAATCATATATTGAATATGAATACTGTACGAATTTGTATCAAATTTTCAGCAAAGTTAATCTGGCTCTTTAAGAAATACATTTAGCTTTAACGGGTTTAATGAGTCCCTTGAGGAGAATAGCAGCATGAAAGCATAGGTTTGCTTTGGATCCAGCAAGAAAATGGCCGACCATCAGCTCCCTTTTTAAACATAGAAAGCAGATTTCTTAAAACGGTGGCCTCCCCTCGAGTAAACGTCGCACCCAATAAGTCTGCGGTTTTACTTATGAATTAACACCTCCCTTTTTTCTTCATCAGGGAAAAAAAGCCCATTAAATGTAATTATCTCAGTTCATAGACATTGACGACTAAATGCATTTGAACGCTGTTGCTGACCAAAACAGTAGCACGTAAACAGTCTGTGGGCCGGTGCGCTGACTAACCCACGGCGTGTTGTAAACTAGTTCAAGGTGATCTAGTGATCGAGAGGACTAGCTTCATTCCCAACATGGTCGCGCCACATGTGCGTCCGTGTTTATGCAACTTAAGTCCTTTTTAATTCATTTTAAACTCGCTCGATAAATATGGTTTACTACTATTCCAAAAGATAAAGGTCTGCCCCATCTGCAGTTAAGTAAATATATACCCCCGGCAGCCATTTTGAGAAATACAGGATGCTAGTATATATATATGGAATAGCGGGAGTGATTTTCAATGGAGGGTTGAGTTTCCAGGCGGTCAGAGGTCCGGGAAGCGGCTGGGGTCTTCCTTGAAGTCGGAGGGGATGACGAAGAGAGAGCCCTCAAACTGGTCGTGGTGGAACTCCTGGAAGGTGACGGTGGCTGTGATGGTCGGGAACACGGGGATGTCTGCGGAAAAGAGAGAAAGAGGTGTTACCGAAGGGGAGCAGAGTCGCCGGAACAACGGGGGGGGGGACATGCGTACCGAGTTTGACGGGAAAGCCGGGGGGCAGCTTCATCTGGACGAACTCTCGCAGCTTGTTGAAGTGCTTGAAGGGTGCCACCACCTCCAGCACGTTCAGTAAGCTGTATAATCAACAACAACAACAACACACTTTATTAGCGATACTACATTAGCAGCTGGTTAGCTTCTCGTAGAGTGTTTAAGAAAAAAACGTATTCAAATTATACTGGTCAACTTCTGCTTGTAGTTGTATGACAATTCACAATGTTAAAATTTGACCAGTTCATAAAGGTTTTGTGACAGTTTGGACTATGGAACAAATTATTGCAAATATGTGTGCTCACGGCAATATTTGGAAGTCGGTCAGTACAGTGTTTCCACTGTAGGTAACAAAGCAAAGCAAATTTATTTATATAGCGCATTTCATACACAAGGTAACTCAATGTGCATTACATGAGTAAAAGCATTTAAAAACAAAGAAAAAAACACTTATAAACATTGAAAACAAATACATGTTTTTTAAATAAAATAAAAAATAATATAATATAATACAATAATGAGAAATAATAAAATATAATAATAATATCATTTAATATAAGTGGAAATGCTCTAAAAAGAATGGGAAGCAAGAAGAGTTTCTAACCTGGACTTAAAAACATGCACACTTGGGGCTGACGTCACTTCTGTTGGAAACTAAATGCTGCTTCACCATGCTTGCTTTGGACTCTGTGCTCCACTATTTGAGTCTGTCGATCTCAGAGCCCTACTGGGTTTACATTCCATTAGCATTTCATTCATGTATTCAGGACTTAAACCGTTTATAGTGATTTATAGACCAGTAGCAGAACTTTAAAATCTATTCTAAAAGTGTAAAGACTATAGAATTGGAGTAATATGCTCTGACCTCTTTGTTCTAGTCAGAACCCGAGCCGCAGCATTCTGAATGAGCTGCAGCTGTTTAATGCTCTTTTTAGGGAGTCCAGTCAGAAGACCATTACAATAGTCAAGTCTACTTGAGATAAAAGTGTGGCTGAGCTTCTCCTGGTCTGCTTGACACATGCAAGCCTTCACTCTGGATATGTTCTTCAGATAGTAAAAGGCAGTTTTAGTAATTTATTTGATATGACTGTTGAAAGTCAGGTCGCAATCTATCAGAACAGCAAGGTTTCGGACTTGGTCTTCGGTTTTTATAGAGAGTGACTCCAGGTATTTACTAACAGTGCAAGTGTACACCCCTGCAAAATTTCCTCACTAAAAATAGAGTCTAATTTTAAATCAGGATTAAAGAAGCTCCTGTATTAGTTTCAATCTAGTAACAGCTATCTCATACCTTGCGTGTCTAGTCAAAGGCGGGTACTCACGATTCGATGCCCAGAGGGAAGTCCTGGCTCATGGCTACGGTGGCCTTGAAGTGCTTCTTGTTCTCTTTGCACACCAGCTCTCTCCCCACATGAGGAGGCCTGCATTCACAAGGAGGAAACCATCACAAAATTGTCCTGCTGATACAAAAAAAAAAAAAAGTCAAATAATGACTACCTACTTTCCATGCTCTGCCGTGATGTACTCTTCCCAGGAAATGGTGTTGAGGGCCGGCGCCGAGAGGGACTGCCTTCTCACGGACTGTGAAAAAGTTTTTTTTGTTTTTGTTTTTTCCATTCCAAAGCAACCCAAAATAAAACTAAATGAGCACCATTCACCTCAAAGTTGTGCTCGCTGATGCTGCCGCCTTTGCTGAGGCTCTCCATAATGGCTTTGTTCCTGAGGATGTCCTCCTCGCTCAGGTGCTCGCGCCGCTTCCTGGACTCCAGCACCAGGCCGTTGACGGCGTAGAAATCTGCCAGGAAGTTGCCCACCCGCTCCTGCAACGCCGTGTCAAAGTGCACGTTAGTCTACGCGTACCCAAAAACTAAAATGTCCACTAGAAAGAAGAGAAAATAACACACACATACAGTGAGTACGGAAAGTATTCAGACCCCTTAAATTTTTCACACTTCTTTTTATATTGCAGCCATTTGCTAAAATCATTTAAGTTCATTTTTTTCCACATTAATGGAACACAGCACCCCATATTGACAGAAAAAAATGAATTGCTGAAATTTTTGCAGATTTATTAAAAAAGGAAAACTAAAATATCACACAGCAATAAGTTTTCAGTATTAAGTAGAAGCACCCTTTTGAGCTAATACCGCCATGAGTCTTTTTGGGAATGATGGTTTTTCACACCTGGATTTGGGGATCCTCTGCCATTCCCCCTTGCAGATCCTCTCCAGTTCTGTCCGGTTGGATGGTGAACGTTGGTGGGCAGCCATTTTCAGGTCTTTCCATAGATGCTCAATTGGGTTTAAGTCAGGGCTCTGGTCCACTCAAAAACAGTCACGGAGTGGTTCTGAAGCCACTCCTTCGGTATTTTAGCTGTGTGCTTAAGGTCATTGTCTTTTTTGAAGGTGAACCTTCGGCCCAGTCTGAGGTTCTGAGCACTCTGGAGAAGGTTTGGGTCCAGGATATCCCTATACTTGACCGCATTCATCTTTTCTTCGATTGCAACCAGTCTCCCCGCCCTGCAGCTGAAAAACACACCCACAGCATGATGCTGCCACCACCATGCTTCACTGTTGGGACTGTATTGGACAGGTGATGAGCAGTGCCTGGTTTTCTCCACACATGCCACTTAGAAGAGTAAGGCCAACAATTTCTATCTTGGTCTCGTCAGATCAGAGAATCTTATTTCTCACCATCTTGGAGTCCTTCAGGTGTTTTTTTTTTATTTTATTTTTTTAAGCAAACTCCATGCGGGCTTTCATGTGTCTTGCACTGAGGAGAGGCTTCCATCGGGCCACTCTCCCATAAAGCCCACACTGGTGGAGGACTGCTGGATGGTTGATTTTCTAGAACTTTCTCCCATCTCCCAACTGGATCTCTGGAGCTCAGCCACAGTCATCTTTGGGTTCTTCTTTACCTCTCTCACCAAGGTTCTTCTCCCCCAATTGCTCAGTTTGGCCAGACAGCCAGCTCGAGGAAGGGTTCTGATCGTACCAAACGTCTTCCATTTCAGGATTATGGAGGCCATTGTGCTCTTAGGAACCTTAAGTGCAGCAGAATTTTTTATAACCTTGGCCAGATCTGTGCCTTGCCACAATTCTGTCTCTGAGCTCTTCAGGCAGTTCCTTTGACCTCATGATTCTCATTTGCTCTGACATGCTGCACTGTGAGTTGTAAGGTCTTATATAGACAGGGGTGTGGCTTTCCTAATCAAGTCCAATCAGTCTAATCAAACACAGCTGGACTCCAATGAAGGTGTCGAACTATTTTAAGGATGATCAGAAGAAATGGACAGCACCCGAGTTAAATATAGGAGTGTCACAGCAAAGGGTCTGAATACTTATGGCTGTGTGATATTTCAGTTTTTCTTTTTTAATAAATCTGCAAAAATTTCAACAATTACTTTTTTTCTGTTAGTATGGGGTGCTGTGTGTACATTAATGAGGGAAAAAATGAACTTAAATGATTTTAACAAATGGCTGCAACAAAGGGTGAAAAATTTAAAGGAATCTGAAAACTTTCCGTACCCACTGTACATTTTACATAATAGATTGTTTTACATAATAAGACTGGCTTAATCATGGTAATAATATTAAATATTACATTTTAATATAACACCATATATTAAATCCATATTGTTTATTAATTGTGGAAATGGTTTTAAATGTATGATCATATAAAAAATACATTTGGCCAGTCCTCTCTACAGTTGAGAAAGTAGACAGCCACCATATGAGGAAATAAGAGTACAAGTTCTTACAGTTTTGTCCTCCCTGAAGAGCCAGCCGCTCTGAGTACGGGAGAAGGTGATAGACTTGGTGGACAAGGTGGCCGAGTAGACGTCGCTGCTCATCAAGATGTCCACCTCCTCCTCCGTCTCCATCTCCGACTCCTTTGAAGCGCGCACACACACACACACACACACAAGCCAATGAAGTGCTGCTGCTCCCTCTCCGTCTGCTGCAGGTGAACAATGTCTGACCTCGTGGTGTATTCTTTGGTACACTTTGGCTTCGTTGTCCAGGACCACAAAGGACTGCGAGGGCGGCGCGTCGCCGTTGAAGATGAAGCTGAGGTCTCCGCGCTGACATTTCATGTCGATGAAGTCGATGAGGGTGGTGTCCAGCCTGAATGTGAAGGGAGGACGTGACTCTTTTTTTTTTTTTTTTTTTTTTAATAGCCTTGGTTGTGTCTCATGCAAATGAGCCACTGGGATGTCTGGGCGTCCCTGCTAAAGCTACAACCCCTGCGACCCGATCTCGGCTAAGCGGTAGAAAATGGATGGGTGGATGGATATTATATTTCCCCAAAGTATATGATCTAATCAATAATATTGTAATCCAGTTATCATTAATTGTGTAAAATTATACTGTTTTGTGATATTAAAAAATACAATTGTACAAAAAGCCCCCCATTAATATATAATAACACAATTATTGTATCATGATTTTTTTTTTAAATAAAACATTTTAATGTTCATTATTTGTGGCTACCTGATATTGATGCCTTGCTTGTAGATTTTACAAGTATCAGAGGGAAGCATTCGGGACAACAGAGGCACTGTAATGAAGAAAAGACACTTATAAGTCTTGACAGTATTTGTATTTAAAGACATTTACACAAAATACTCACCCCAGCTTTGAAAATCCCAATGCAGCTCCAGGTAAAAGTCGCCAAGCTACAAGAAACAGAAGATTAGTGAATGAACAGTGCGAAGATTTGTAAAAAAAAAATAAAACAAATAAACAAAAATGTCATTTGATATGCTCACCTCCCTGAGGGCTTTCAGTAATTTTGGCCTTTTGTCCTCCACACTCTCCCTGGATTGTTGCTTGAGTTTGCGCAGTATTGCTGTGACTGCGGGACAGGAAGCCAAAATTAATTATCCTCTTGACACGTGCCTTCACACCCAGAAGACTCACTTCTGATCAAGACTGTCAAAGAGGTCATTCAAAAGATGCTAGCATGTTCCGCTTTACAGATGCCACGTCTGCTGTGCTAGCGCTGCGTGAGCTGCGGTGACAATGTCGACCGTCAAATGTCATAGCGAAGGCAGTTGTGTCTATTCGAGGCAATTCAAGTGGATGATCCGATGAGGCCAATATTTGAGGAAATATGGTAATTATGTTACACTATAAGTACAATAATAAAAAAAATGTAAAAATAAAAATGTGACCCCATGCTGTGCCCAATTTAGCAAAACAGTTTCTGTGCATGATACTGGCTTGCGATTGGAGCTCATTTGAACGAATTTCCTCGTATGAGCCCTGGAATTGGCCCCAAAAGGGCTGCTTAAAACCAAAACGGCCGACTTCCTGTTCAATTTCAGCCACGGGTCTTTGCAACTTTTTCATGCATCGTGTTATGTGAGACATGTCCACGCAATTTCGTGTCCATCGGTTAAACTGGTGTCAGGGCCAAAGTGAAGAAAGGCTTAAGTAACATGCACGAGCACTATTATCTTTGTAAGGGCACAACTTTTTATACCGTTCGTTTGATTGTGTACAAAATGAAGTGACCACTTAAGAAAATACTTGAGTGCACATTGGCCAAGTTAAGACATTAATTAATGCATTAAAAGTGCATAAAAAGCAAGAAAAGCAAACACCATATATATTAAAGTCCAGCGGTGCACCATTACAAAAACAATTCCAGCAACGACTTAATCACACGGCCTGGCTGAGCCACGCACGGGCGGCTGGCTCCATATTAAGCTAACACGTTTCGAGATGCAGTGTGGGCGTCGGAGCAGCGGACTGTAACGTGCTGACAAGGCACTTCTTTGCAGCGGCTAAAGGTGACGATGGAGGACAAACCTGTTTTGTTTTTTTTAAACCACAAATATCAGCGCACCCTTCATTTAACTTTTTCTATTAAAAACGGTTGCATTGGTACGCGTGCAAATGCGCATGCAAAGTGGCTACACTTGCAGGAAAACAACAGCGCTGCCATGCAGGCTACTTTTCAATTATTCACTCTGGACTCTTCCATCTTTAAAGGCCTGTGAAAGATTCACAGCATGAAAAGAGAGAAGGCATCCCAAATGCTGTTCATATGTACAGCATTTGGGATGCTCCCGACACTAAGCCGTCATTCGGGCTGCGCGCCAAAGCTGCTCCGATGCCCCACGCCAGAATCATAAATGCTCGGATCAAATCCACCAACTAACACGCACAGAGACGCAACTAACAGGGCTTCTCCCTTATAAGACAGAGAACTCCAGTTCTGGAAAATGTCTTGACGCCGAGCTGTAGAACATCGTAAGGTACATAACATGCTTTATAAATGATCCCCCCATCCATTTTCTAAAGCACTTGCGCTATAGAGAAGTGATGAACACACAACACAACTTTTTCCTTGTCATGTGTGGAATCTTGAACATTTTCAAAATCAGTTAAGATATTAGCTCACTATGTGTGTCCGCCACTTCAAAGGTGTAAATACAAGCGGCATGAAGCCACAATTACGGCGTATTAGAGGAAGTGTAGCAACCTACTCATTTGTCTGTCACCGTAGCTGATGGCTTCTGCCAGAGGGCTCCATCCCTGTGCATTCTTCATCTTTACAGGTGCATTGTGGGCCAGAAGAAGAAGGGCACATTCTTTTAAAAAAAAGAAAAAATGTACATGTATAGACAGGTGTATTCAGAGTGTATTCATTTTAAAAAAAAATGCCTCGAAAGTCACAAAATCAAGCACACAAATCGCTACCAGCGATGCATGATGTAAGAGTACTTCAGTTTAGAGGGAATGTAAAAGATTAACACCACAAGTGTTTTGCTTTTTGGGGGGGATATGCTACCAAAGAAAGGTGCCAGGGAAGGCAAAGTAGAAAAGTGCGATATGCATACAAACAAATAGGAACTTACAGCAAAATAAAGCATTATACAACCCCAATTCCAATGAAGTTGGGACGTTGTGTTAAACATAAATCAAAACAGAATACAATGATTGGCAAATCATGTTCAACCTATATTTAATTGAATACACTACAAAGACCAGATATTGAATGTTCAAACGGATAAAACTTTATTGTTTTTAGCAAATAATCATTAACTTAGAATTGTATGGCCGCAACACGTTGCAAAAAAGCTGGGACTTGGACCTTAGATGATGAAATCCCTAAATTCCTCGCAATTGTACGTTGAGAAACATTGTCCTTAAAACTGTTGAACTATTTTCTCACGCACTCGTTCACAAAGAGGTGAACCTCGCCCCATCTTTGCTTGTGAATGACTGAGCAATTCAGGGAAGCTCCTTTGATACCCAATTATGGCACCCACCTGTTCCCAATGAGCCTGTTCACCTGTGGGATGTTCGTTCCAAACACGTGTTTGATGAGCATTCCTCAACTTTCTCAGTCTGTTTTGCCACCTGTCCCAGCTTTTTTGGAACGTGTTGCAGCCATAAAATTCTAAGTTAATGATTATTTGCTAAAAACAATAAAGTTTTATCCGTTTGAACATTCAATATCTTGTCTTTGTAGTGTATTCAATCAAATATAGGTTGAACATGATTTGCCAATCATTGTATTCTGTTTTTATTTATGTTTAACACAAGGGCCCAACTTCATTGGAATTGGGGTTGTATAATGCTTTATTTTGCTGTAAGTTCCTATTTGTTTGTATGCATATCGCACTTTTCTACTTTGCCTTCCCTGGCATTCATTGGAATTGGGGTTGTACATGTTTCTGGCCAGGCTGCTCAGTACAACGTGGTTAAAAGTGACAATAACATCAATAATAATATCCTTTTTACAATTTACTTTTTAAGTTTTGATATTGTGAAGTAAATTTATTTTTACACAAGACCTTAAACACTACATTTCCGTCACACATCAAAGGGTGAGTACTTTAAAATGTGTTTTATTATAAGGTGGCTAACTTCTTTTTATACTTTTTAATTATATTTCTCAGAATGGTTAAAAAAAAAAAAAAGTAACATAAAAATGAAATGTATAAAGGTAAGTTGCCTTAAATCCTTCCTTAAAACGCTACGTTGCATCAAAGGGTGAGTACTTTTATGTTAGTTTACGTCTTATTACACAATGGTTAACTCATTTTTAAGATAAGAGCGTCAAATATGCTACAAAGTGCAATGAAGTTGACTCACCTTAAATGGTACATGTTCATCATAAATCAAAGAATGATTTTATTTATTTATTTTACTGTACAGTGGCTAGCTTCTTTTGCGCTCCTGTGAAGGTTTAAAATAATAAAAAAGCACAATGAATTAAGTCGACTCGCATTAATTGCTGCATTTATAACGTTTATTTGAGGACCATTCCGATTCAGAATGTTAAAATGTAACGTAATAATTGCCCGACAGTTTGACGCTAGAACAGGTTACGTCAATTTCCATAATTTTCCATGTGTTCTATTTATTCTAATCTTGAGCATGAGATTGTAAACATCTGTCCATGTCACGTGAATGCACGCTTACCTTTGTGGCCCAGCATCACAGCCAGATGGAGAGGTGTATTACCTAAAACAGAAACCAATTCAATCCAAATTCTTTAGAAATTGCATGCAAATGCTGAAGAGCTGACACTGAACTCAAATGCTGTAGAATCAATTGAACGGTTTAAATGTAGAATGTGAGATTGGAAGTTGAAATGCTTTGAATCGGTCAAGAAATGTGGAAGGAGAAGGTAAATATGTAAAATATCATTGTTTACTTGTGAATTGAGTCATGGAGAATGTGTAATACTGTGGGAATTTGGGGATGTGCAAAAGAGTTTCCAATATGACCTGAATAGGCTGAACATTTTGAGGTCGGAACAGTTTGAATCAATTGAATAAGGTGTGAAATGTGGAAGGATGAGTTAAATTTGGAAAATGTGTCCGTTCATTTCAATGGTAGTTATTTCCGTGGAAAAGATGGAATTGCGGTACAAGTAGGAATTTGGGGGAAGTGGAAAATAGTTCCCACATTTCTGTACTCTTTGGGTTTACACTTGTTTAGGTTGTCTCAAAAACATTTAAGGGGGCGGGGAGCACCCCGAATTTTGAGTTTGGAATGATTTGAATCGGGAGAGAAATGTAGAATGACAACATTGATGAAATAAGAAAAATAATTTTGGTGTCGAATACGATACGCTCTTCAGCATTTAGACACTTATTTGAAATATGTGCAGGGTGTGGAAAAACAATGAACTGATGGCATGGTTCTTACCGTGCACGTCTTTCTGAGAGATGTTATGCATCCTGATGAGGGAGGAGAGCCGTCTCACATCTCCTTTGAACACACACTCGTGCACCGGGAAGTCCCCGTTGGTGAGGATGATCGGATTCTTATTGTCATCGTTGACAATGGTGCCGATGGACGCGTTGCCGTTAAGCTTGTTTGCATTCAGCTGCAGCTGCTGGTGGTGCAGTGCCGCCGGTTTGACCGATTTCAGGAAAGCCTTGTTGGATTTCAAATGGTGAGCGGTCCCGCTGGGGATGGTCCCGTTGGTGGTGTCGTCGAACGAGTCGACGACTTGTGCATTTTTGTTGCCTTTGTAGTGATCCTTGCGCGCGGCAAGTATCGTCTCACCTGTCATGACGGCAAATAAGACCTCAAGTCCCCTAGCTACTAGCTAACTACACTTTGTCGGCATTAACAATAAATGAAAAGTAGTGGGGAAAATGGATACAAATGACTAATTCCCCTGCTTTACGACCGCCAAACTTGACGGCGACATTAAGCTAGCATCCGAAAAGCGGTGCTACTGCTAAGCTAGCCCGAAATAAAAAAAAAGATATATATATATATATATATATATATACATATACAGTACACGGTGGGCGCGGCGACAAAAACCTCAAAGGTGTTAAATATTAAACGGCACACACATCAAAATAAAACGTAGCCAAGACTGAGGCACAAACAATTAGAAGAACGTCCCCTCCATTCATTCTTGGAAGCATATTGATCTCAAACCGGTTGCTTTGCGGCAAATATCAAACACAGACGGGACGGTTCAATAAGCCACTCGAGTTGAGCTACTCTCGCGGGATTCACAGAGATTCTGTTGACGTCATTTTCATGCGCCATAAAAGTTTCAGCTCGTCCAGTAAGCTAACTCGAGTAGCCGTGCTGTTATTGTTTTTTTCTCTCGCCAGAATGGCCACGGCGAAGAAGGGGAAGAAAGTTGTGAATCAAGAGGAACTCAGGCGCTTGATGAGAGAGAAGCAAAGGCAAACGTCTGAGAAAAAGCGCGTGGAGTCCCCGTTTGCTAAATATAACAGCTTGGGCCTCTTGAGCTGTGTGCTGTGCAATACGCAGGTGAAGTCGGAGCTTCTGTGGCCCGCTCACGTACTCGGGAAACTACACAAGGAGAAAGCAAGCGAGCACAAAGAGGGGAAACAAACACCACAAAGTCAACCAGTGAAAAGAAAAGCGACGGACGACGACAAGGACGTCAACGGGAAAAAAGCGAAACCAACGCCGGATGCAGGTCAGTCCGCCTCGGCGGTACCTGAAGATTTGTTTGCAAAACCGAACTCTGTCAAAAAGTCTGAAGGCGTTAGTTTGCTCGCGGGAGTCTGTGATGATGATGGTGACGAGGTGGAGGCGACTGTGGTAGCAGGGACGACCGCCGCCGCTCCTCAAGCTGCCGGACTACCAGCGGACTTCTTTGACAGCTCCATCCCGTCCGCCCCAGCCGTCTCCCACTCGGGCTCCATCGCCAAGGCGGAGGCGCCACCGCCGCTGGAGAAAAGCGCCGAGAAAAAGGACAACACGGCTGAGGCGCTACCCGAAGGCTTCTTCGACGATCCGGTGCGGGACGCCAAGGTGCGCAACGTGGACGCGCCCAAGGACCACATGGACAAGGAGTGGGAAGAGTTCCAGAAGGAGATACGGCAGGTGAACACCAAGTCGGAGGCTATCGTGGCTGAGGACGACGAGGAGGGCCGACTCGAGCGACAGATCGACGAGATCGACGAGCAGATCGAGTGTTACAAGAGGGTGGAGATGCTGAGGGACAAGAGGGACGTGGCGAAAAGAAGGTCTCAGCCGAGGAGGGAGGAACCCATGGAGACTGAAGCCAAAATGGAGGAGGAAGAAGAGGAGAATGAAGAAGAACTACTTGGACTTTTGTCCCAGGACTGGAGGGCTAAAGGAGCACTGGCATGATTAATGTACAAAAGTAAAACTCACCACCAATGGAAATGTTTGTAATTGTCAACATTAAATATCAGGAAACAGCAGTGAAATGTCTTTCAAATCACAGACCACCATCCCAAAAATGTTTTAACTCTTTATTCATTGATGCTCACAAACAAAACACTAATAAAATCTCATCGTGGCAGCATTTAGATCAGGGATGGAGAACCAGTCCTCCAAGAGCCATCCTAAATCAATGAAAAATATGATCAAACTAGTGTTAATTATACTTTCTGAGCGTTTGTAGGTTAATGTGTTTTAGGCCATTGGTTCCCCATCCCTGATCTACACCAACACCTTTCACAGTGGCCCCTGCCGTTGCATTCCGAGCTCAATGTCTGAACTACCGCAGCGTGGTTGACAATTCTAGCTTTGTCATAAATAAATGTTTACATGTTACATTATTGTAAGCAACTTGCAAAGCACAACTTAAAAGAACAATGTTTAAGCTCAGAATTCTAAAATAACTCCTCCAACACCTTGAACAAAATGAAATGAGAATTTACAGAGTGGTCATTTTATGGAAAATCCCATAAATACACCATTAGGCTGAAGCCCATTATAAGAGTGATGTCAGTGCTTGTTGTACTACCTGTTACACATTGATCTTGATGTGCCTACTGCAGCCATTTTCTTATTTGATCAAGTTATTCATGGGCCATACTGCAAAAAAATGATACCTTGATCAATTATTTCTTATGTTTTTGACCCATGTGCTGTAGGTTCCCCACCCCTGCTCAACTGCATGCTATGTCTCTTAATTATTGCTACATAAATATCTTAGTGTTTCCAAGTGAACATAGCCCTTCAAATCTTGTTTAACGGGGGGGGGGGGGGGGGCACTTAAGCTATTTAGATGCATTAAATACATTAACTGAACAGGATTAGGCTCAATCAAGTGTCTCAGTTAAGATAGGAAAGTGGCTAAAAATGGGAAAAAGGTTGGCAGAATCTGCGTTTAGTAGTCCGTTTGTAAACATTCATAAAAGTCTATAAATACATTTCACGCTTATACAAGTGGAGCGTGAAGGGTTGCGGGGAGAACAAAAATCTCAGCGACTGATGGTGTAGAGTTGTCAGTTGAGAATGATACTTATAGGTGAACATTCTGTCGATGATTGGATTCGACGAAGCTTTTTGGGGACGGGCTAAGGTTGTGCTGGATCAAACAAAACTGGAAGAAGACAATCAGTTCACACATAAAAGTGCAGCAATTACAGAAATCGTACCCCAGACCGCGCTGGGCTTCCTTGAATATTGTTGACTGCTGTTCGTGGGTGACTCGCTCACACTCTGAACGCGGCCCTCAGCTCCGTCAGGGAGTACCTCTTGTCGCCGTTGCTGTCGAAGCACCTCAAGGCGCGAGCTTTCGGAGGGGACGGCCCGAGTTTCCCACAAAGCTCTTCGTACGTCAGGCTCGCCGGATCGTCATCGACATTAGCGAAGATTTCTTCCAGACCTTGTGGACGGAAAAAAAAAAAAAGGTATTACAGTGGGAACTTACGAGCGTTCCGATTTATAAGAGTTTTGTCAATTTGTCAATTTTTTGCTTCGTGTTGTCTGCAAATTTCAGCATCTGACGTCACTCGCGCGGCAACGCCCTTTAAAGGAACACGTCAACACACGAACACTACAGTGTGTGTGACTTTTGACTTTATTACACTTTATAAAACTAGTTTAGTTCTTTACATTCTGTTGTCTATTCATATGTTTCAATATATCACACGTTTTGTTAATTAAAAATGCAACAGAAATTGTGTTTTGGAGGGCTGGAACTGATGAATGGCATTTCAATTTCAATGGGGAAAACTGATCTGCTGTACAAGTAAATTAAGTTACAAGCTTGGTCACTGACCAAAGTAAACTCAGAAGTCAAGGTACCACTCGCATTAAGCAGCTAGGATTTTTATGTTAAATAAACATTTGACTATGTATTTCTGAGAAAGCTTTTGCATTTTGTTTCCCCCTGAAATAAGGATCTCAATTTACCCACAAATTTACTTAATCAGTGTGAAATCTGGTCCAGTTTAGGTGGACACAAAGTTGATATATTTGCAGGAGTTGAAGACACACACTGAGATCTTCATCATTTTCTGACCAAATAAGTGCAATTGGATCATTTCCCGTGACACACTAAGAATCTCTCGCAGAAAATTAGGGGAATCATTGCTTTAGATCGCCGTTATCAATCTCAGACAGATTCGATTAGTTTCTCAGTGGAGCCTCCTTACAGGAAATCAGAAACGTTCCACATTATGCAGAATATACTCGATTAATCGCAGTTCACCTATTGCAGATTCAGTGCATTGCGGATTTTCACATTCATATGGCGCATAATTGGCCACATTGTCGGATTTTGAGTCTATGCTGTTATTTATTTTTGTGGTGAAATGAACACTTCCTAACATTAAACATTAAAACCGTAATTAAATAAATCATTAAAATACATTACAAGGAATAAAATGTACATAGTGTACAATATTACTGTGCATTACTGTATGTAAGAGTTTAAAAGGTGTTAAAGACTATGGTAGAGGTTAATAGGAGTGTGGGAAATCCCAAAAATCCCAATAATCCCAAAAATATGTGGTCGCTACTTAACAGACTTCGTCTACTGCAGGGGTGGTCCGGAACCTAACTCCCGTGATAGACAAGGGATTACTGTATACAAGTATAATAATGTAATTGGGGGAAAAGAAGGCTGTTTCTGCAGATGAAAAGCAAGTAATAGTCCAGACTCTGTAGCCTTGGGAAAGGAACGACAACACTTGACATGTAAAGAAAATCATCATACTATTAAATAAGACGACTCTTAATTCCGATAAAGACATTAAGGAAAGTTCATGAGAGTCAAATACATCGTATTAAGATAGCAGTTGGTAGAACGACTGCTTCAAACGGTTTTGTTCACTGATGAATGCCAGACTACTTTGGATGGTCCAGATTGATGGAGTTCTGAATGGTTGGTGGATGACCACTGTGTCCCAGAAAAGTTGCAACAGCAGAAAGGATCTGGCAGCTTGGTGTTTTGGGCTGGGAATAACGGGGCATGTGAATGTGGAGTTTCTAGCTGACGATTTCCTGCCCTGGTATCAAAAGAACAACTGTGCCTTCCACGATAAAATAATTTTCATGCAAGACAATGCTGCTATGGTTATAAACTGACAGAAACTCATGGTGTAGCCACCATCATCCCCTGACCTCAACCCTATTGAGAACCTGTGGAACAACCTAAAAAGGAAATTTGATGAGGGTGAATTTGTGCAAAATAAAATAGAGACTTATTAGTATTACTATTAGAGAAGCTAATGTAATTGTTGATCATCAAACATTTTATTCACAGTAAATTGCATTGACTGTCTAGGAAAAAAAAACAGGATTTGCTTGATAATTTGGAACAAAGTGAACATGTCGAATGCAGGTTTTGACTGAATGTTGGTGGTGGGTTTTTTTTTTTTTTTACACACCTTTCAAAGTGACTCCAGCAAGCAAGCGCCTCGTTTGGCATTTGACATCAGTGTTTCTCTTGGAGCGGTTTGGGAGGAGGAAGCGTGGGCGTCTGCTAGTCTGCGGGTCAGGACTTACCGTGAAGTTGTCTGTTAAAATATAGTAAAAATAAAAAGATACAGTAAGAAAAGTAAAAGGCAGTGAGCAGCTGCTTTAGCACTGACAATGCAGCACCTGGTGATGACACTTTGGTTGTTTCAGCCTCAGTCATCTCAGTCGTTTGAGGTCCACTGCTGATCAGAGGCTGAAATTCAGCATCTTTCAACTGGAAAAGTGGCAGAAAAATATAATATTGTGGGCTCTTATTCTTTTATAGATACAGAACAAACTCTTAACCATAACAAATGCGCACGTATTTAGCAATTTTTTAAAATTGTTACACAAGTGTTAAAATAAGCACTCTAAAATACAAAAACAAAAAAACTGGCCACCGAACTAGAGAGTTACACCCACATCCCGCAGAGATGCGACACCACTACTATCATGTTAGCGCCACATTATAAGCAGAGCTGCATTGAGTTTTGTTGGATGCCAAGATTATTGTTAACAAAAAAATGTTAGCAAACAATTTAAATTGAATAATCCCAAATGAAGTTCAGATGTTGTAGTAGGCTTTTCTCAAGACATATTTTTGGTTTTGAGCAGAAGCATGTAGGTTTTATGCCAGCCCTGACTGTTATTTGGAATTGTTCATAATTCCCTCCATCTTGACTAGGGGTGTAGTTCCAGGTAAGGAAAGTTGTTGTCACAGGTACTAATCAGGTATAAAAGGTAAATTCTTGCAGCTCCTTCAATATTGCTGTTGGCCTCTTGGCAGCCTACCTGACTAGTTTTCTTCTTCTTATCAGTTTTGGAGAGACATCAATTTCTTGGAAATGTCACTGTTTTGCCATATTTTCTCCACTTGAGGAGGACTTCAAAAATGTCAGGAAAAGCCACCTACAACAGCTGACCTTTATTTGGGGTTTAAGAGCCATTTTAAATGGGGGCAGTTGTGTACTGACTCCCATGTAACATGACTTTGAATGTGATTGGTTACTTCTGCACACAGCCACATCACCAGATATAAAACGGTGCAACCACATAATCTCAGCTGGGTTCTTTTTGCGTCCCCTCTATCTTTTTTCTTCAATTGAGTTGTTCAGGGTATAGGTCACATTAGTAGTGGGAAAAAATGTTTTGAAATTATTTATCTTGATTACATTTTTTATATTACAAAACCCTGACATTTGAACAGGGGTGTATAGAATTTTTATATCTACTGTACTTCTGGTGTTCAGGTTGCTCCCTCTGTTAGAATAACTATCACAAAGCCAAAGAAAAAGCTCACGTTTTGTTGGGAGCCGCTCTCCAGAGACGACACTCTGTGCTGGAGCTCGGCGACGGTGGACAGGAGCGTGTGGATTTGCTCGTCGCTCCACGTGTGGTGCTTCGCCTCCGTCTGGTTGGCCTCGCTCACTGCTTTCCTCAGGTCACTTATGTCCTGTTAGAACACACGAATGCACACGCACATATAAAAATACAGTGTTCCCTAGCCACTTCGCGCTTCACGTTTTGCAGCTTCAGTGCGTCGCGGGTTTTTCCCAAAATATTCATAGAATTTTTTTTTTTTTTTTTTTTTTTAAATACAGCCATATTTCGGAAAGACGCGTGGTTTCATGTGGATGCGCGCGAGAAAAGGTTTCCCTGCATGCCAAACAAAGAGACGAGTCGACTCAGAGGATTTGTACATGCCTGTACTGTACGGGCAATCATACAAGGCGCGTGATTGGTTCCCGGCGCGACATCGACCAATGAGAGCACGAGTGGATTTATCCCGTGAGCTGATTGGCTGCACATCATCGGAGCCTCACCCAGCATCTTCCCTTGCTGCGTCTCGCCAGTCTCGTCCACGCTGTTGTGTTCGCAATAACTTTTTTTGTTTAAGCGATAAATTTTTTTTATTAGTGAAGCAAGCCTTACAATGCCGCCGAAGCGCTCTCTACGAAAGCTTCCTACGGGGCGCCCAAGAGGAAGAAGAAGATGATGACCATCAGTGAAAAAGTGAAACTTTTAGATTTGATCAAAGAGGGCAGAAGTTATGCATCTGTGGCACGCCATTATGGCGTGAATGAAACTACAGTGGAGGTCTGCACTCTCCAGATTGCAATTCTAGATGACCCCTAAAATAAGAAAGTTAGTGATTGGTTAACAAAGAAGTGTTTACCCATAGGCGTCAAGGCGCCAATGTTTGTTTCAATCGGACAAAACAGGGACGGTGTGAACACATTCCAAGTCTGCTTTAAAACATGTTGCCTGCCAAACGACTGAAATTCACAAGATAAAGCAAAAAATATAAAATCTCACACTCCAAGATATTTATGAGCTGCATCAAACGACGACAAAACACATGGTTACTATGGAGGCTGTAGTACAAAAGCAGTGTTTCCATCATCTTTTTTTAGGGCAACATTTTTCGTTTTCTCAACTGTTTGACCTACTTTTCACTCTGAACGTAATCTCCTGAAATACACTGGCACTTGCTCCATGAATTATTAATGAAACCATGACGAAGATGGAGCCGAGAAATGAGCCCCGTCTTAACCCGGCGTCTTCTGCAATGCAAACCTGAGCAAAGCATATAATGTATGTTGCGTAAGCATATTGTAATACATAAACCAGCATTTGGTTTGGATTACAGCCACAGCAAAGCATATCCGCTGACATCTCGGCCGTGTGCAAGCCCTCGTTATTAAAAGATTAATATGCAGCACAAGAGCTGAGGACAAACAAGTAGAACAGCTACTACATGATACAGTTACATGACTGTACTCAAAAGATCCAATATCTACCTACTTAATATTTTTGGGAATATTAATAATTTATTCTTGTTGAATTCAAAAATATAAATAAAATATTGTAATATTCCCACCTTATTCTTGTAAAATTACAACAATTTTCTTTGTAATAGTAAGATTTTATTCTCACGAAATAACATCTTTAGCTTGTAAAATTATGGAATTTTCTCTTAAATAAAAAAGTCCTTGTAAAATGATATAGAACTGCAACTTATTTATCGCAATATCACAACTTAATTCTCCACTTTACTGAAACATGTCCGCTTTATTCTCATAAAATGAATTTTTTATTATAAAATATCGCTTAAATGTAAAATTATGAATTTTTTTTCTATTTTTTTATTGTAAAATATTTCAACAACTTGTATAATTATGACTCTCAATTCTAATTCTTTGTAAAATATTTTGATTACTCGTTTACCCTTAACCAAAAAAACAAAACAAAAAAACATGATGCGATCCCGGTACAATGCATTTTACTTTAATTATATTGACTGCTAACTTTTTCAGCATTCCATGAACTTTCCTCGCCAATTGACTAGGATATATCACATGATTCCACTGCCTTATAGTTAGGCATGCATTTTGAAATATGAAATATGGTTGCTTTCTGCTGCGATGTCGAGGAAATAAGTTCACCGGACAATTCATTAGGCACACCCGTGAAATCGCTGGAGTTCCACTACAAATGAGCGTATACTGTTAAATGAAAAACGAATGTTGTGGCCTGGAGTGTACGAAATTACCGTTGTCTTCAGCCCGTCGTCCGAATCTGTCTGACTTTCGAGCACGGTCTGCATCGTCTTCACGTCGTGTTGAACACTTGTTAGCGTGCTTCCGATCGTAGCCACGCTCTGAAAACAGGTGGTAAAAAAAGGTAAAAAAAAAAACATGACTGGAAAAATAATTAACAAACATTAACGAATGTACAGTATTTTTTTTAAACTCCGTATTGTTTACCTTTTGAAGTTCTTCCACTGTAGTGGGGAGGCTGATTAAATCGGAGGCCGATTTCAAATTGGCCTTTAAGTGGCTTACAGCAGAGTCCAGCAAAATGATCTGTATGAGGACAATGCCCCCCCCCCCCACAAAAACAAACAAAACAAAAAAAACACTGAAAAATACTACATGAATTCATAATGCTGCCACTTTGATTTCTATTGCAACTAAGGGGTGGGGAACCTTTTTCATCTCATAAAAAATATATCACACAACCTTCAAATGTTTTGGGCCTTCTTTTTCCTCACAGTTCCCGAGGTTTAAAAATAACAAATTAAATACATTGTTCTTTCCCTCACAGTTCCTGAAGTTTTAATTGATTTAAGATGGCATCAAATGCTGTGGTGGGCCCTGAATGGCCCACAGATGGTTGGTTCCCCAGCCCTGTTGTAATGTAGATCAGGGTAACACACTACCATTAATGATGCCCAATTTGAGCAGTTTTCCTCACTTCTGACCAAAGTCAGCAAAAGCCCGATTATCAGAGGTGTCTAAACGATTATCCTGAGTTATTATCTTATGTGTTGTGTGCCGTGTTGGCCATCTGGAGTCTCTCACATTTTTAAAAAATCAGTTAAGAAGCTAAGATGACAACTAACCTTTCTGTTAATTTCTGTGAGGTTGAACCAGAGTTTGCCCAACCCTTTGTTCCCATTCTCAATGTCATCAAGCTTCCTGTCCTTGTTTTTCAGGTCCTCGCTGAGTTTTGGTATTTCAGTTGACGACGCCTTTTGGCTGGATTCTACTGTTACATTTATAATTAAGAAAAAAAAAAAAAAACACAAAAAAAACAGCAGTGTTAAAAGGCTTCAAAATTCTATATGGGCCATCTCAACACAACAGCAGCTGCATTCAAGTGCATCTTACTGCTGTGCAGTTTTTCCTTCATTGAGTCCAGATCTTCCTTCAAGGCAATCTGCATCCATATGAGTCCAGCGCAGGCCATGACACAGGCAACGAGGATGATGAAGAGAAACAATGGGTAGCACACAGTGCAGCATTGACTGTAACTTCTCCTGTAAACAGACAAACACGGCAACATTAGACACACTGCAATACTTCTTTAATTATTCATGGGAAAAATATATTTTCAGAGGTTTGCTACGCCATGGGATTTGTACGTTTTACATGTCCAAGGCGGCGGCGCCATAAAACTACAGTGTTAGAGCCCCGAAGGAAATTAACAATACATTTTCAAAGTTATGAGTAGAAAATGCATAATTATGTACATAAAGACATTCTCGTAATATATTGCAACTTTTTTTTAAATTAAGATTTAAGTTCATGCTTGTGTAGTTCCCACTTAGTCCCATAAAATTACAGCTTTTCTCTCGCTCCTTTATTCTTGTAATAGCCCCAAATTCCTCATGGAAAATTTCGACCTGATTTTTTTCTTGTATTTTTTTCAGGAATTACAAATGGTTTACTGTAAAATATCCTAACTACTCTAATTCAGATTTGTTTCCCTCTTGTAATCTTCCCATTTTGTCATTCTCGTTATATACACACTTTATTTTTGTAAAATTATGTTTTTTCTCCTATTATTAAGACTTTCGTCTCATTACATTTTCCACTGTTACATGTTTATTCTCCTTACATACCTACTTGATTCTCTAAATTATGATTTAACACTCCAAATATCACAACTTTATCCTAATCATAGGACGTTATCATCTAAAATTAGCAACTTAAAAAGTGACCGCCATCTTTGTGGAATTTTCTAAAAAACACAGAAGGCCCACTTCAAAGGTCTCTCATTTCCCCATAACAAATATATTCAGGAAAAAAACAATTGATGCCCAACGCACATGACCTATTCTACTGCACTTCTCACTAACAATGTTCCATTTGCGCTATTTAAATCAAGTTTTTAGGGCAAGTGACGATATTTTTAACTGAAACTTGTCAGCCAATTGGAGAAGAGCTTCCATAGTACCCGACAAAACGAAAGGGTCGTGGAGAAATGTTGAGAAATAATGAAGTTACACTGCTTTACTCTAATTTAATGGGTTTCTTTTGGGCCAGATTTTCTACAGGTGATATTTTATAAATTAAGAATGTTTCTTGCAAATCTTTATTCAAACTTCTATTGTAATGTTGTACATTTGTTCCTCATAAAATTACCCCTTTACTTTTTTTTTAATTGCCATATCAAGTGTCTTCAAAAAATAGTTTTACAAAAATTCCCCGTTTATTAAAAATTGTTGTAGTATTCCCACTTTGTTCTACAGTTTTTTGTCTTTGTATGACAATTCTCAGTTTTTTTTTTGTTTTTTTTTGGGTGCTGTCATCTGACTTGTGAAATTCGTGCTAATATATATATATATATATATATTTTTTTTTTTTTTTAAAGATTGTTTACACATAACGTTCTAAATGTTGTTTTTACCAATAAGGCACAGATGACATCAGTTTATGGACATATAACAGTGAGCACTCACTTGCCAAATCTAGCTCCGCTGCTCATGCCGTTGAACTCGTCGTCTTCCTCCGAGCTGGAGTCAGACTCCGAGTCCGGCGGCTCGGTTCGGAGAAGCCGGTGACCGGAGCCCTTCTTCGCCTTCTTCCTCTTGCTGTCCCCGAGTCCGATGAGGGCGTTTAGCTCCTTCCTCTTCTTCATTTTCTTCTGAGGGGTCAGCGAACCCGCCGCGCCCGACTTAAAGCCGACTAAATCCAACGTTTTGTCCAGCTTGCTGGCTGACTTGAGGTTGGAGCTTAAGCTAACGCCAGATTTTCGATCGCGGAAAGTGTCCGGGGGAAATAAACACACCGGACGGACAACGCCGGTTACTCTAGGACAGACAACCACCGCGAAATTATAAATAATGGGCTAACATAACCGCACTGTTATTAAAAATCCCCGCTTGCAATAACTTTAAATGCTAACGCTCGTATTAAAATCCGCCGGATGGCTAACGCGGCTACATTTGGCAACGCTAGCGAACACAACTACGAGTGGCTAAGGTCGTCTCCACGGCATTCAAAGTGAAATGCGCCTGTGACGAGCATTTTTCTGTCAACGCTAAAGTGCGTATGAATATAGACACGACATATTAAATGTCAAAAGTCAAATTTGCTGCGACGTGTTTTGAGGCGTCGGTCGGTTCGGCCTTGCTGCATGTACAGTACAGTATATTGTTTAGATGCGACGTTCCAGTTAGCGCAAAGCTGATTGGTGGAGTGATCAGGCTCCAACTTCCGGTCTCGCTCTAGTCCCGCCCACTTGTATGCAGCATTTGTAAACAATAATTACACTTTTTAACTAACTATCAAGCTGTTGTGTTGCTTAGTCAGTGGTTTGCCCTGTTAAATTTTACAGTAAATTTAAAAATGTATTGTAAAAAAAAAAAAATAATAATAATAATAATATCCTTCTATGGTATTGAGTTAGAGGGGGTCTGCAACCCGCGGCTCCAGAGCCACATGTGGTGCTGTCATGCTTGTTCCTATTTTATTTCATTTGTTTTTCGAATCTATTTCTAAATTTTAAGAGGTGTGAAGTCTTACTGCCCTCATGTGCCGACACTGTGCGCTGAAGTTCAGGAGCAAAAATCACATTAACCAGGTAAAATAAATAGTTTAGTTGCCATTCAGTGAAATGGTCCCTTTTATTTCAAGTGTTCAGTTGAGTGTACACTTCACACCGATAAAATGATGACGGAACACAGAAGCATTTTTGGGTTTGCATTGTTGGTTCGCTACAGGTGGATAATGTGGATAATTTAAGTTTGGCTTTAATTTTATGAAGACGAGTAGGAATAGACATTGACTATTTGAAAGTAGGCTTCAACCAAACGTCTTTCTTTATAGTTTAAAATGTTTTTGTTTCAAATACTTGTAAATTGACTGCACTTCACATACTGCTTTTGTCTCCACCATTACGGTGCCCAAAGCGCTTTTATTTGTACGCCAATGGGCGGCTGCTGTCGTGCGAGGTGCTGCCAGCCCCGCTGGGAGCAATTTTATTGTTCAGGACACTTCGGCAGCAGACAGTCAAGCCGCAATTCCAAAACGCCAACCCTTCGGGCACTGGACTCTGTGGCCCTTCCCAACTGAGCCACAACCACCCATGCAGAAATAAGAGTTTGTGTTCTCTGTTTAGATGTCAGAAGGGTTTTGTGACTCCCCATTGTTGTTGTTTTTTTTTTTCTGTGGGAGACGGTCCAAATGGCTCTGAGTATTTTCAGGTTGCCGACCCCTGATCTAGACCGTTGTGAGAAATTTCAAGTCAGACTTATAGGGTGACAGGTGTGATCGGTTAACTGGGTAGAGACTTTTATTTATCCAAATGAACAATGCACCTGGTAACTTATTGAGGCACGGCTATTAAGAAAGACTTGTGAGACATTTTAAGTCAATCAGACTTTTTTTTTAACATCCCTGTGAAATTATGTGACCGAAAAGGATTTGTAGGGTAGGGTAACTAGATTGTTGATAAATTTCAGGTCTTTCAGACTTCTAGGGTGTCAGATGTGACTGATCATGAAAGCTGAGGGGTTGGCTTGCCCAAGTGGAGGGGGCACAAAGTGACTTATTGAGGCATGGCAATTAAAGGTAGAGTTTCCAGTAAAAAAAACAAAAAAACCCAACACTTTTTTTTGCCCCTCCAGTAAGCAACAGAAGTTAAAAAGAAGGACTTGGACAGATCCTGAGACAAAACAAGGTTAAACATATGTAACATGGATGTTCGTGTTAGTGAGGGGTGTGGCCTGAGTCAGAAACGCGGTTTGAATACAACAAACTCCACCTTTAAGCAAGACTGCTTTAGGAAATTTCAAGTCAGTCATACCTGAGCCGTGATGTTGGCCGTGAGTGCGTGCACTTCACGCAGAGAAAGACTGAAAAGCGAGGAGGGAGAAAAAAATATGGCAGACTTGACAGCCAACGGTGGCATCAGGCTGGCATGGAAGCTTTAGAGCGCCTCGTTGTTGCAGCGTGGAAAAAGGTCCCGTGGCAACCCGGTGGGATATACTGTATTCCAGTCACTGGAGGCTTTAAACGGATATATTTTCGCAGGTCAAACATGTACTGTAGTTATGTGTAGGCATAAGACAGATGCCAGTCCGTTTTTCCAAGTCATAGTAGTAGTATTTGTTTGAGAGTTAACAATTAAGCAAGACGTGGTTTCAGTCGACATTTTGAAGCCTTATTTTACATCATTGCCGATTTTTTTTGCAATCATTGAAATTTGGCAAGGTTATTAATATTCTTTTTTTGCGGTGTGTCAAATTTAGACAGCGTACAGGATTTATTTTTAATTCTTGGGTCATAAGGATTTTTTGCACAGTACAAAAAAATTAGATGGTCAATCGAACTCATGGGGTGAGAAGCTAATTGGCGAGCCGCCTAAGGGACATCGAGTAGTCCTTTTTCTTCGTATTTACTTATTTATATCCTGAATGCAGTACATTGTGTAAATAATGACTTTTGCTGCCATGTGGCTGTCTGCAGCAGGCCGTCCCGCTGACCGTCGCTGTGACCCAGCAAGACTCTTGAAAGTGAGAGGCCACTGGCCTTTAGCTCTTTTTCATGAAAATTGGACACCCACTGGCCCGCTTTCTGCTGGGGAAAAAATATATTCCTTTCGTACCCCTGCTGCCCTCGCGTCCCTCCAAAACTACTGCGGTGAATTACTAATAATAGTCAGCCGGTATGAACTTCAACACACAATAGCCACTGAGGGCTACTTAGCATCTCAGTTTGAGATGTGGCCCAGCTGCTGATGCTTTATTACGCCCAGAAAAAAAGAATTCCTCACATAATAATAATAATAATAATAATAAGATGGTGCCCACACAATGTTAATATTATCATAGCTTAGCAGGACTAATGTGTCAGTTGTTATTGTTTTGAAGATTATAAAATTTAATCAGTGTCGGAAAACCCGGTGGGGGGGGAGGGGGGGGGGGTGGGGACATGCGCCCCGCTGTGGTTGGTACACATCCTTGCCAGCGTGAGGCCTGTGAATTCGAGCACCGCTGGAGTTTCATTTCATCCTTTTTTTTTTTTTTTTTTTTCTTAACTCTGGGTCGTAAGGCCTTATGTCACATCGCTGAATGTGATTACAAAAAAAAAAAAAAAAAACCATTCGCTGTTGTGCTTTGCAGAGAGCGTAGACAGCGATGTATTGAATTGTAATAGAATTGTCTGCTATTTGAAGGCTTTGGTCTGACACGGAGGACTTTGTGAATACAGATTATCATCAATTGGAAGCAGGAGCTGCGGTCAGAATACCAAATTTTCCTTCCCCTCGCCAAGCAATTTACTCTTCATTCACCACTTCTCGATCTATTTTGTTGCACAGGCGTGAACGCTGCTATGGAGAACTGAAAGCTTTTATGGCTGTCAAAAAAAATGTACTGAATTTAGACAGGCCAATAAAGACTCCATTCCATATGAATTTTGTATGGTATATTGAGCTTATCGTTGAGAAACTTCAAGTCAATCAAATTTGTTTAGGGAGGGGCTTCAAAGTAGAGAATTCCATGGTCCAGAGGATTTTTGTCCAGTGTATCAAGCTAGACTTTGAGAAATTTGATGTCAGCCAGTTTATTTTTAAAGGAAATTACTTGACCAATGAAACTTAGCTTTGAATTTGACCGTCTTAAAAGTGAATGATGGCTGGTGAGACATTTGAATTCAATCACATGTTACTGAAATGTTCTCCGCGTGCTTGTGTGGGTTTTCTATGGGTAGTCCGGTTTCCTCCCACATTCCCCAAACATGCATGTTCGGTTCACTGAAGACTCTAAGTGGTCCATAGGTGCAGATGTGAGTGAGCTTGTTTGGCTGGCAACTAGTTCAGAATCTACGCGCCTCTGGCCCAATGTCAGCTGGACTAGGCTGCAGTTTACCTGGACACTAGTGAGGACAAAGCGCCAGAGGAAATGGACGCTCTTCCCTGTTATTTTACTTTCTCCTGCGTGTTGTGGCATCAGCAGGGGGCAATGTTCTCTCACTCGAAGGCTTCATTGGAGTCTAGTACAAATGAGCTCACAATCACAAGAGTCTGGAGGCCATGCAAACTAGATCACTTTCTACATTATAGGCTAACTTCTCCCACACATAACGGGGCTTGTCATTGTGAATATTTCACATTGAGCAATAACGAGGGTACGCATACATTCTCACAGGACGTTGCCAGCAATATTAAAAAGGTCGTGTGTCGGACTGCCCGTGTGTTAATGTGGAAGGAGTGACATTAAAACTTCTTGTGGCCTCTCTTCAACAACACGACATGATAACAAAAGTGTTCAACGCTCAATCAGCAATCAGCCAGTGAGTGAGGGGATTGGCTGTCGAGCACATGCAAGGGAATAGCTTGATGTCAGAGCCAGGGGGAAGAATGCATACGACGTACGAGTGGCAGCCATCTTGGGGAGGTCGTCGTTCCCGTCGAAGGCAAAGCATGAAAACTGAAATTAAGTCGTTACGTGTCAACCGATTTTCATGAGGGTTACTGTTTTGTGAACGCCTAAGATTATGCTATCAATACACTAAATTTGAAAAGAAAATCCAACATATATATATATATATATATATATTAACAGGTGAAAGGAAATCGCAGTTCCCTTGTCATAATTGTACAGCATTGTACACAGTTGTATGTAGCACAATGTATCGGCATCCTTGGTCTTTTGTTTTTCTTGCCTTCCACTCATATGGAATGCGTAGATGACTTTGACTCTCCTAGCTTAGCATTCCCGTTGGCACGGAGCTCAAAAAGGGAATGTCGTATCTACTTGTACATATCTACGGTGCACAGCCTGGACTAGAGAGGCCACAACAGGCAATTGCCGAGGGCCCTGGGCTGAACAGGGTCCAAGAGACAGCCACGATTGGCCCATTTCAACGACAAAGCACAGCTTTAGACACTACAACTACAATGAGTCACTGTCAGGAATCCCCCTCACAGGGCCCCTTACTAGCTGTTGCTGACTGGCGACTGCTAGGGTCCCCGGGAGACGGCAGCTATTAGTCCATATCAATGACACAAATTGAATGGCCAGATAATGAATGGAGTACATGTCCATTTTATTTTTTTGTTTCTTCTGTTTGTTAGTCAGCAGGCTAATTCCTGGTCCATGGCCACCGACAGGGAAAAGATTCCCCACCCTGGTTTTAATCGATACCCTGGTGCAGTTGCACTAATTCAAATCACATGATTGCATCGTTGATTCGAGGCGAGCTAATCCGTTGTCAGCGTGGCTGAAAGAGGATGATGAGAAGAAGAAAAAGAAGAAGAAAAAGCACTGGAAGGAGAACAGAGGCACGGCTGATATACGATGCTCATTTAGCACAAAGAAAATTGGGGCGACGGGGGGTGTAAGGCATTTGAAGTTTGGCAGATGAAATTAAAAACAGCGCACGCGAGCTGTTCAAAGCTGAACAACAAAAGAGGAGGAAGTAGACGATGACGATGATGATGATGATGATGATGATGGAGGAGGAGGGGGACAATTCTTATTTTCATCAAGCACTTACGAGTTTGCACATGTAATTAATTTCCTTGTGGGGAGGGGCTGACAAACAGGCAATTGCCTGGGCCTCCAAGATTTCCAGGCCCCCCAAAACATCTAAAAAAAAAACACATTTAGTCTGAATTCAAGTGCTGAGAAACAAATAAAAATGTATAATCTATCATGATCATTTTGAGTGAGCCTTCTCATGCAATGGACTATTCCATCTTATTCCATACGGCGTATGTGCCGTATAAAAAACAATCAACTTTTAAAACAGCTGCTGCATACTGGCACCTCTTGTCATTTCATCACACAGTGGAACCAAAGGTGGGCCGATCCATACAATTATCAATAATATCGATACCAGCATAATGGCGTACATTACTTTCAGTTTGTCTCTTGTATGCAGTGCTGCAGTCTCACCAAATAGTAAATACAGTAATTCGGACTCAGGTGTACCAAATATTTTTACATTATAGTTTTTCGGCCCTCTTTCCATTATTTCCAATGGGGAAAATGTTTTCGAAAAACTGAACAAACAGAAGACAAACCAGGCAAGTGTTAAACACACGCACACACAATAAAAAGCAAAACAAGTTAGGTATTTCAACATCTTTTTCCCCAATTTTTGGGGTCACATTTGGAATTTTTCCAACCCCAGGAGTGTTGATTGCATGCTGAAGGAGATCCACTGTATTGGCAAGCTTGTTGCGGTTCTGTTTCCATATTTCCACTCTGCCGTTGTTCTTTTTCCACGGCTTTTCCTTCAAATTTGCTTTCAACAGTTACCATGTCTCCAAATAGAGCGATGGAAGAAAATCTTTCCAATGTAAACACAGAGGGAGTCCTTATTTTTTTTGTATGTGTTGTCCTCCAAGATGAAGTGAATTGTGACATGCTTGTGTGTACGTGCAATGAATGTACAGTACAGTAGTATCAGCATCACCTCATAACCTCATTTGCCACCTTCACCTTCACACTGGCCAACTGTGTGACAGTTCGCAATATGAACAATGTTTGTGTTTAATGTGCGGATTCCACAGTGGAAATTGCACGTTGCATTAAGGCATATGTTGCACGTGTGGCTTTTGAATGCATGTGCGACATCTGGTCAGTGTTAGGCTATACTAGTGCACTATATAGTGACATCCACACACATACTTCATCTGCTGTCATTTTTAGTACGCAAATACATGCACCCTTTGATATATTTTGAAAACATAAGATGTCAAATAACACATGTACAACCCCAATTCCAATGAAGTTGGGACGTTGTGTTAAACATAAATAAAAACAGAATACAATGATTTGCAAATCATGTTCAACCTATAGTTAATTGAATACACTAAAAAGACAAGATATTTAATGTTCAAACTGATAAACTTTATTGTTTTTCAGCAAATAATCATTAACTTGGAATTTTATGGCTGCATCACGCAAAAAAGTTGGGACAGGTGGCAAAAAAGACTGAGAAAGTTGAGGAATGCTCATCAAACACCTGTTTGGAACATCCCACAGGTGAACAGGCTAATTGAGAACAGGTGGGTGCCACGATTGGGTATAAAAGGCGCTTCCCTAAATTGCTCAGTCATTCACAAGCAAAGATGGGGCGAGGTTCACCTCTTTGTGAACAAGTCCGTGAGAAAATAGTCGAGCAGTTTAAGGACAATGTTCCTCATCGTACAATTGTGAGGAATTTAGCGATTGCATCATCTACGGTCTATAATATCATCAAAAGGTTCAAAGAATCTGGAGAAATCACTGCATGTAAGCGGCAAGGCCAAAAACCAACATTGACCTTCGATCCGTCAGGCAGGACTGCATCAAAAACCGACATCAGTGTGTAAAGGATATCACCACATGGGCTCATGGACACTTCAGAAAACCAATGTCAGTAAATACAGTTTGGCGCTACATCCAGAAGTGCAACTTGAAACTCTACTATGCAAAGCAAAAGCCATTTATCAACAACACCCAGAATCGCCGCCGGCTTCTCTGGGCCCGAGCTCATCTAAGATGGACTGATGCAGAGTGGAAAAGTTTTCTGTGGTCCGACCAGTCCACAATTCAAATTGTTTTTGGAAATTGTGGATGTCGTGTCCTCCGGGCCAAAGAGGAAAAGAAGCATCCGGACTGTTATGGACGCAAAGTTCAAAAGCCAGCATCTGTGATGGTATGGGGCTGTGTTAGTGCCAATGGCATGGGTAACTTACAAATCTTTGAAGGCACCATTAATGCTGAACGGTACATACAGGTTTTGGAGAAACATATGCTGCCATCCAAGCAATGTCTTTTTTATGGACGCCCCTGCTTATTTCACCAAGACAGTGCCAAACCACATTCTGCTCGTGTTACAACAGTGTGGCTTCGTAGTAAAAGAGTGTGGGTACTAGACTGGCCTGCCTGGAGTCCAGACCTGTCTCCCATTGAAAATGTGGCGCATTATGAAGCCTAAAATACGACAACGGAGACCCCGGACTGTTGAACAGCTGAAGCTGTACATCAAGCAAGAATGGGAAAGAAGTCCACCTACAAACCTTCAACAATTTGTGTCCTCAGTTCCCAAATGTTTATTGAATGTTGTTAAAAGAAAATGTGATGTAACACAGTGATAAACATGACCCTGTCCCAGCGTTTTTTGGAAAATTCCAAGTTAATGATTATTTGCCAAAAACAATCAAGTTGATCAGTTTGAACATTAAATATCTTGTCTTTGTAGTGTATTCAATTAAATAAAGGTTGAACATGATTTGCAAATCATTGTATTCTGTTTTTATTTATGTTTAACACAACGTCCCAACTTCATTGGAATTGGGGTTGTACATGTGTTATTTGACATCTTATGTTTTCAAAATATATCAAAGGGTGCATGTATTTGCTTACTAAAAATTACAGCACATGAAGTATGCGTGTGGATGTCATTATATAGTGCACTAGTATAGCCTAACACTGAGCAGATGTTTAACACAACGTCCTAACTTCATTGGAATGGGGGTTGTATATTTAAAGCACTGTATAACGCTGTGTATCTATATTTGATATACGTTTAAATGCAATTGCTTTGTTTCACACTCATCCTAAAAACATCAAAATGTGGAATAAAATTAGGTCTCATATTCATAAA
The DNA here is from genome assembly GCF_024500385.1 of Phyllopteryx taeniolatus. Lineage (NCBI taxonomy): Eukaryota > Metazoa > Chordata > Actinopteri > Syngnathiformes > Syngnathidae > Phyllopteryx > Phyllopteryx taeniolatus. The sequence goes on along the minus strand of NC_084515.1, from coordinate 15,456,904 downwards.
ATGTATGTTATTTATCATTACAATAATTTTACTGAACATACAATACTTGTACACACGTTTAATTTTTTCCCTTTATATCTTTTGATGGTAATTTGCTAGGAATACATATGTCCGAGCTCCGAGGGCATAAGAGCTCACCAGAATTACTGTATGTAGGATTTTGTACAAAAAAAAAAAAAAACACCCTGTAAGTAGTAGAAAACCAACACTTTTTACGTGACATTTCTTTGCTTTACTAAATTATTATTTTTATTTTATTTATTTTTTTTTTTGGGGGGGGGGGGGTACTTGAAAAAGGTTTGTTTTTAGTAACCAAAGTTATACACTGTGCTTTTATAACATCTTAGAGAACAGAAATACATGACTTTTAGAATAGGATGAATAATATTTAAAAATACAATTATGAAAATTCTTTTGTCAAGACAAGACAATAACTTATAAAATAAAGTAATAAATAATATAAAGAAATATTTTTTGTGAGGTTTATTTGATTAATCAATAATTAATAAAAAAAAAAAAGACAATACATAACATTCTAATGACAGTTTTTTGTTAATTATTTACATCAATGAAATAAAAAAATAAATAAAATAATAAAAAAGCAAAAGAGTCAGAAGATGTAGGTGGTATTTCTTGTTTTTACCAGAAATAAAAATTTTGGAAACAAAACAATGTAATGAGCAGAAAAATAATGTTTTTTTTTTTTTTTTGGGGGGGGGGGGGTGTATTTTTATATTTAAAAGAAAAATCTAGTGATAATATAAAATAATACATTTCAATGACCAAAGTATAACTCAATATTAGGTAGTTGCTTGAAAAAAGTTTGTTTTGAGTAATTAATAATACAGAAATGAGTTAATTATCGAAATCTTTACAAATCAAGAAGTTATTCATAACGGCTATGAGTAGAAAAATGGCATATTTTCTTGACATAATATGGTCTTGGGTTAAGTGGTCTATGGTGAGTCAGAGATCGACTAGAACAGATGATTTCTTGAGAGAAATTTCTTTTCCAGGTAGCGTACCAGAAAGTATCACGTTCGACTCTATATTTCGCAATTGAAACGCTACTCTGCATTAAATATAAAATACATACTGTACGTTAAAGAAACAACACTGCGCCATCTGGTGCCGCTCTTGCTCGTAAGATCTCGCTTTTTTTTTGCTTTCATCTGTTTGTCTGGAGCCCATCGGGGGGGGGAAGGAAAAGCGGATCGAGCGCACATTTGGGTTGGACTAAAACCGGCCTGCCTCGGATCCTTTTGTGTACAGCACATGGAATAGAAGGTTCTCCGCACAGCTTCATGCCTTATTTGTGCTCCTAAGGACCTCGAGGTGTGCCTGGAAAAAAAAAATAAAAATAAAAAATCCAACAGCAGCTCCTTTGGTGAAAAGAACCATTTCTTTTAAATACGTGCAAAAGGATTATATGGCTGCTAATGTATGCGTAACATTCTATGAATACCTGAACATAGTTGCAGGATTTCCACATACGCAGGATGGGGCCTTTAAAGCATTTTAGTAGATGTCACGGCTGATGTAAAGCTCTCCTAATTAAATTCTGGAAAGTTCTTTCTTCCTATGCATAGGACAAGGCGACAGTTCGATAAAAAGGAATTGAATTAATAGGAAAAAAAACATACTTGTGCCTTTTGTAAATCGGCCTCATTATTCAGAATGTGTCAAGAATTTACTTGTAGGCCAAGGCTCACTCTCTACCTCTTTCTTCCTTGTGTTGAAATGTTGAAAGTGGCATGAATAGTTAAAGCGACCGGAGGTGTGATGAAATGTAGGCAATCAAAAAAGTACCTCTGCAGAGTGCTCGAAAGGCGAGGGTTTTTAAAAAAAAAATTAAAATGTTATGGATGTTTGTCAGGCTCGACTCTGACAAAAATGCGTCTTGTACGAGCCAAGTCTCCATCAACTTCTTGAGTCGTATCAGATGTTTGGGCTTTGTTGCCGCTCTGTTTATCTTCCTCGCCTAATTACATCAAAGAGCCACTAAATATTAGCTTTTTTTTTTTTTTTGTAGCTTTCATAAATCAAACCCAAGTTTTAGTTAAGAGGGCGGCTCCTCTCGTGAGAATTGAGTACGATCTTAGACCAAAAAAAGGACATCGTTAAAATCAAACCTTCTTTGAAAATGTCTCCATTTTATTTTTTCCTCTTTCACACCCTAGTTTAGAAATAGGGAGTCAATAGAATCAAATCAAAATAATGACAATTTTGGATGATTTTGTTTGAAAAATACGCATTGTAAAACCCAAACCTCTTTGAAAATGGCTCTATTACATTTTTTTCCCCCTGCCTTAAATCATACCCTACTTTAGAAATATGGATTAGAACAAAATAAAATAAAGAGAATTTGGTGTGAGTTCATATGAAAACAAGAAATATGAATTACCCAAACTAAATCATACCCTTGTTTTAAAATATGGGGTCTAATGAAATGAAAATGATCAGAATTGAAAGTGATTTCACACCAAAAACATACACCGCAAAACCCAGCTCAGGGGTCACCAATATGGTGCCCGCGGGCAGCAGACCTATGCTAAAAGGAGCTCACCAGTGAGGGGACATTGCGATTTCCTAGGAATGACATAGAAGTCATTATTTGAAAATGTAAACACTTGCAGAGATTTATAGCATCAAAGTGTTGGATTTTTATGTTCATCTGTTTTCACGTACCGTAGAAGATGAATATCATTCATTATTACTAACATATGACTAATAGTAATTTTAGCAAATATGTTCCTTCAGTAGTATGTATCAAAGCGGTCGCCCTTGGCATTGATCAGCACCCAAGAAGTAGTTCTCAGTTTTAAAAATGACCTCTGACCCTGACTGTTTTGAAAATGGCTGTGTAGCTTTTTCCCCTCCTCCCGTAAATCATTCCCTACGGAATCTCTTCTCATGGGAATTTCATAGAAAACGACATATTTATCCATTTAAAAAAATGTGGGACTCAAAAGACATGTATAGTTGCTTCTGAATATACTATTTGAATTCCATTTGTTTACCTTTATAAAATGTTTTTGCAAAAAAAAAAAAAAAAAAAGCTTTATTTGTTCGATAATCCTTTTTTCAATTATGATTGACAAAAAAAACCAAAAAATATATATATCCATCCATCCATTTTCTGAGCCGCTTCTCCTCACGAGGGTCGCGGGCGTGCTGGAGCCTATCCCAGCTATCATCGGGCAGGAGGCGGGGTACAATCCAGCCAATCGCAGGGCACATACAAACAAACAACCACTACTACTTTTCTTTTCTTTTGGGGAAAGGTGACTCATGTTGCTCATTGATGCTGATTAGTGGCGTGATTATAACTGCGTAGCCTGTCCTCGTAATAATTGACTAAGATTTGACACAAATTCAACACTGTAATGAGTAAAAAAAAAAAAAAAAATAAACATTTATGAAGGAGTTGTTTTTCAATTAAAAAAAAAAATAATCCTTTTAATGGCAAGGTATGGCAATTTCATCTTGTGTGCACACTCATGTTGCTGTAAAATAGCCCATTTATGAATTCCACTTTTTGTACCATTCTCCTGAGCTGCTGAATTTGGCATTGTACAGTGTTAAACCAGGCCGCTCTGTGCATGGGACATTTCATTGACACAGTCGCGTTTCTGTCGTCGTCATAATGAAAAGGAATCCAATTGAAGATAATAATCGCCCTCATTGAGACTGCATGAAGGAGATGCAGTCAATTAGAAATCATTAAGTCTCGGCGTGGTCAGAAATATGCAATTAAGCTAATCGAAGCCGGCATCACTCGAGTCTGTTTGATTCATTTGAGACTTTTATTCAAGACATTGTGGATGTGTTCGCAGTCAGAGGTCAGGACGTGTTACGACGTGAGCAACAACACGTAAATATGGCGACTTTTGATGCGCCGACGAGAGGATTTGGGACTCTTCCTCGCCCTTCTCGTACGCTTACGTGTGATCTGCTGCTCTACTTTGGCTCACAGACGCGCTTAATGCAAACTGACAAGGAAGTTTAAAGAATGTTTTTATCCCTCTGCTGAATTTTTAAAACTGTTACCATCCCTGCCATGAATTCATAAGGTATAAAGAATAAAGAAATCAAATGCCCACCTATACTCATTAACATTTGTAACAATGTAGTCAGTAATAGTAGTAATAAAGTAATAAACAATGATAAACTGAAGTATAAATAAATATATACAGTACATATTGTATAGTTTTACACTCTCTTATATTTGAAATAAATAGTGACCATCAAACAATAGGGTAAGTGAATTTAGAAAAAAAAATCTTGTGTGTAGCAAAACATTTGTCACTTTTCGCCAAAAGAAAACACAATCATTGTGACTCAAATACATTTTGGCACCGTGAATGGCCGAGTTGCTGCTGTATAAATCCCAGCGCTGCCGTCACACATCGTGCTGGTAATGACGCAAGCCATTTGCCAGTGCCTCACATCATTTTGCATGCACACAATAGCAGAAATAGCAGTGGGATCTTATACATGCGACTGTCAGCACGTCAACGTGCGGCGCTTCGATCAAGTACGGCTCGGCTTAGCAATCGACTAATATTAGTGTCACTTGTTGTCCGAACACCAGCAGTGCTGTGCTCAACCACTGCATGTTGTCACTGCGCGTCTTTGTCACAGTACAGTAATTCCTGGGGTGTCTAGACTTTTTGTATCCACTGTATCTATCACAGTATATGCTGCTGCCGACTGAAAAATAGCCTGGCATATTGTACACAGTGCGCTGGTGCCGCAAAGCTAGAATTCCTTAAAGCACTTCAAATTTGGAAATGCAACGAAAACTGCGACTTATTTTTCAACAGTTTGTGCATGATACATCATTCATTCATTCATGGTCCAAATATCTGTTGATTAAAGCGTTATTCATAACACCGCCACATAAATCCTATTCGTTAGCCCGTCTATGGTGTTTCCCAATATGTGTTAGCATTGAGTTAGCGGCCTTTAAGGGAAAGTTATGTGGTTGTTTAAACACACAACGCATAATTGTCTTTGTTTTAGGTTTGGTTTGACAGTTAACGTAACTGGGAGTGGCATGAAACAGCTCGAAGCCTCTTTTTGAATCAGTTTTCATTATTCACCCATCCGCTGCTTGTGAAACGTGTTGAGTTCACTGCCAACCATGCATATCTAAACATTTTGCTCTCAAGTCAAAGCAAAAACCCGTCCAAACGACGGCTCATATCTCCCCAAAACCCGTTGTTGAGTCACTAATATATTAAGGAACAATTGTATCTAATGAACAAGCTTTTTCAAAAACCCCCAATTTTTGTCAGTTGCCAACTCATTACAGTCCGTCACATTTCGAACACAATCCCACCAAATGATTATGTCACTCTTTTACCTCAGTTGTTTATTAATGTTTATTTAGTCGGCAGTGATGATCCACGCCTGTAGTTATACGTGTGTGTGTGTGTGTGCATCATACAAAGAGATGAGGCTGCAAAAGCTGCCCGTGTGCACCCCTTGAGCATCAGTGCCGCGCACACGCTTGGCTTTTACCCATCACAGCAACATTAGGCAAATTAGATTAGCCTCCAGTGACATTATGAGAAAAGATTCATCTATAATAAAAGGCGTGTGTGAAAGGACCACGCACATTCATTCGTTTTCATTGCATTCGCCAATGAAGACAAACGACTACAGGAGATGAAGATGATATTATAATGTAAGCGTCTTGTTTTCGCTTTCGTAAAAATGTCAAATGTAGTTTTCGTAGGTATGCAGTAACGGAGTTTACTGTATTTCATTAAACCTTCGCTCTTATCAGCTCAACTGCGATCAATCAGGAAGTGGTATTACTTCTACAGGCTGCAACTAGAAATAAAGTGAGCCGTTTATATTTTGGTTGCATAATTTGAATCAAAATATTATTCAACTGGAATATTCTGGGGAAATTTTGCGTCCAGCCTCAAACAAACGTTCAAACCGTCATCATTTTGAGACTTCAGATCAGTGAGCACAGGATTAACTCCACAAGTGTGTTTTGCTTGTCACAGTACAGTAATTCCTTTTTCGTGTGATGCCGCCAGAAAAGATAAATAAACATAGAACCAGTAGGAAAGTGTCTGGCTAACAACTAAGCGACAGTTTTGGTCTCAGCAAACACTTTCCTGCTCTGTCTCCCTTTTGTGTCCTCAAAGGGTGAGTCGTTTTACTTTATTTTAGTTTTACAACGGTTCCTTGAGATACGAGTGATGTCGTTCGACCCAATTTTTGCTTCGACTGGTGTTTCTATTATGCTGCCCCCAGGTGGCCAGGGTACATACACCAGAAGGAGCAGCACAGTTACCATTGAATTGAAGCAAACACAAAACCAGTTGAATTCTTTCTTTAATTCTTTGTTTTTAAATCGCCATTACTGTATGTTTTTATGAAGTCAAATATGAATAGTAATTTATTATGAATATATTATTAAAATGTAATTCGTTATATTACTTTGAGAAAGTACGCTACTATTACTTTTTCAACAGGTTAACATGTCATTGGAAGCAACTACATTTCCAAAATCATCTTCTATTTGCAGGGCCCAATTTGTGTCCGGCTCATTGGATTGCGCCGGTGTACCTAATGAAGTGTCCAGGGAGCGTCTCCATCACGAGCTATTGGGAGGACGGAAGGAGTGCACAAAGCGTGACCCATCCGATCTGGCAGGCAGCAGCGAGCGTGGAAGAATTGCACCTCTGCTTCACCGTGGGGAGAGATTAACCCCGTCCTCTGCCGTTTGATGTGCTCGGCTGATGTAAACTCTCCCACACCAGCCTCGTGCGAATGCAACTTCATGTGTGAAATATATCAGTGCGCACACACACACACACACACACACACACACACACACACACACACAACCTGCAACAGCCTCCAGCCAGGCATGATGTCACTTCTTGCCCTGCAGAGAGACTAATCAGGCCCCCTCGCATGCCTGAAGGCGAGCCCCCCCCCCCCCCCCCCCCCCCCACCCCCGAAGAGTTATCGCTCTTTGATAGTTGTCTCCGTTGCAGCTTATTCAATATGTAAGACCACTTCAGACCCCACGCGAGCCCATAACAAACACACCGGATCACTTCTGTCGTTAGAAGTGCAGGAAAACGACGCCACAAGCCTCGCTTGTTATGTCCCTGTAGTGCATGCATTAATATATCAAAGCAGACAATGTGCTACGCCAAGCAAGTCGTGAGAATTTTATACACACTCAAACGCCACAATATTAAGAACACAATCTAATAGGCTCCGATACAAGACATACTGGCTTTTCACAGCTAACGTACAGTTCTGAATTAGAGTGTATTTGTCATGTCTACCATGCATCTGTACTCCTCTGAGTCCTAATCTAGTTTTTAGATTTATGATAGTAGCTGCGTCATTGTGAGATATCTTAAAGGGGAACTAAACCCAATAATGTTTGAAGCAAGAACACATTGTATGTGGCAGCACTAGTCAAAACACGGTACTGATTAATATTGCGTTCGTGGAATAAGAAATAAACTGACTAATTAATCAACATAAGGCCATGTTGGGCAAAATCATTATCAGCTGCAGACTGGAAGTGATGTCGAAGAAGTCGAGCGTTGCCTGCTATGAGGGCGCGCCACTAAATTGTGTCGGCTGACAGATTGCAGAGAGCAATGGGTTTTTTTCAGCTGCTCTACTATTCGTCTGTCCCCACATTGTCTGTTATTTTTACACATTATTAACCAATTTGAAAATCACTTTACAGGGGGATTAACAAGGGTTAATCAGAAGTATTCAGAGAACAAATCTGTTCAAACCTTCTTCCCTCACTCTGCGAGCCATGGACATTATGCCTCAAGATTGTATTTCAAGTATGTACACACACACACACACACACTATATATACAGTATATATACACTATATGTGTCCAGGTCCTGAAATAGAAAAGCAGCCCCAGACCATCTCACTACCACCACCCTGTTTGACTGTTGGTATGATATACTTTTTCTGAAATGCTTTGTTACATTCACACCAGATGTAATGAGACACACCTTCCATAAAGTTCAATTTTCATCTGGCCAGTCCATAGAAATTTCTCCCAAAACCATTCAGATGTTTCTTTCCAAAAGTAAGACAAGCCTTTGTGTTCTTTCTGGTCAGAAGTGTTTTTTTTTTTTTTTACCTTGGAACTCTGCCATGGATGTGATTTTTCCACTCACCATGGTTTGCTGGAGCTCTAAAGCTTTAGAAATGGTTTTGTAACCCTTTCCAGACTGGTGGATTATTTGATTTCTCATGTGTTCTTGAATTCCTTTGGATTGTGGCATTTCGTTTCAGCTTTCTGAGATCTTTGGGCGCACAGTTGATTCATGATTTAACAAAGAGAGTACTTACTTTTTCACACAGGCCAGGTAGTTTTGAATAGTTCCCTTAATAAATAAAATAATCATTTAAAAGTTGCATTTAGCGTTTACTTGGGTCGTCTTTGTTTGATATTGACATTTGTTTGATCTTCAACATTAAAGTGGGGAAACTGCAAAAACAAAATTGAGAAGGGGGCAACTATTTTCACACACACACACACACACACATTTGAAACTCGATGTGCCCAAGGTAATTGCACACAGAAAATAATGCACGAAAAGCGCAGAAATACAAAAAATTGCGACTAAGTTTAAAAAAATGAATGAATAATTACGAATTAGTCCATTATTATTTTAATCATGATTTATTATTCTGTTATTAGGTCATGACGTTTTTTTTCATTGAATCTGGAAAGGTAGAATTGCATTGGCTCCCATTTGAGTGTGAGGCTGTAACTAATTATATGGTTGGAAAATGTACATTCACATTGATACGCGCGCACACGGATCTCAGTGTGCCACTTCCTCGTCTCCCGCTGCTCCGTCTTTAAACCTCTTCAACCTCCGCGCAGGGTGCAAAACACTGTGCTCCGTCCTCTTTGTCATGCTAATAACGTTAAGCCTAAATGTCCCCCCTATTTTGCCTGTCAACTTGCATTTCTTTTCTTTTCTTTTTGCTTTTCTTTCTCCGGCGCGTACCATCGGGTTCACCCCACCTCCTGTAACCAACGACATTACACGGCTGGGCCTCTCATTGCCTACACGGAAAAGGACAGAAAAGATTTATTGTCGATACACTCAGCATCGCACCTCCGCCGGTCCATTCTTACGATCCCACGTAAGAGGTTTTCATTCTTCTCCTGACAGTGCCAATAAAAAATAAAATAATCTGCTTGTTTGTGTGCCGCTGCAAGCGGGGACGCTCTCCCAGTTAGCCAAGCCGCATTGTCTGAGCTTCCACTTCTCAGCCTGGCGGCTTATCTTCAGTCAGCGCTGTGAGAAACTCCCCCGACGAATGGCTCCCGCTGCTGTTATTATAAAGCTTGTTTGCTTGATGGTATGACAAGAAAAAGAAAAAAAAAAAAAAACAAGGCGTGTTATGCGCGCCGTGTTTTATCACACATTTCCGCTCGAGAAGCATTGAGAGGCGTGTTAAAGCTGCGATCGCATTGTTCTCATTTATTTTGACGCCACGGCTGGTGTTTTTGAAGCACACCGTGGGCTGACTGCTGAAGGGCGTCCAGCGGTCGAGTATTGTGTGCCTGAAAACAGCATTCAGCTAATACATTTCCTCAAATAGTGTCCGTCAGCCACTTGAGACAAATAGAGGCCTCTCTTGCACTTCTTACCTTCCTACAACCGATCTACCGACCAACCAACCAAACAACCAAGCTATCTACCAAACTACCTACCTACCTACCTACCAATCTGCTCATCTATCCACCCAATGACCTACCTAGCTACCAACCAACATACCTCACAACCCATCCAACATTCAGCCATCCACCTTAGGTTTGTGCAAGCGCCGTAGAGAACTCTAAAAGTGAGGTTAGAACCGATGCTAAAGCTAACGCCACTGGCTCGTCCGCCAATATTCTCGAAGACCGTTAAAGTGGGGTTGCCACGGCAACGCCGGAGATGCTATTCTCCTCATTACGAGTCGGTGTTCCATCAGGATGAAAAAGAAAAATCATCTTACGTATATTGTAATTAGTATACAATTTGCCATTTCCCATTCGATTCATGTCACATTTGCATATATATTGTGTAATTATTGCCAATTAATAATGAGACAACAGCAAATATACACGTGTCGGTAGCCCAGTGAGTTTTAATTGTGCAAGCGCGCGCATGCACACAAACACCCACACACACGTTCACACCAGTGTGATTAACTGGCTTGATTAAAAACAACACACCCCACGAGCGCGTTCCATTTAAATGCTGCTATTGCAGTGATAGAGAATAAAAGATGGGCCTCTTAGCAGCGTAAACTATAGCTTATTTATGACCCCCCTGCTCCACCTGCAGCCGTGTGTGCGAGTGTGTGTGTGTGTGTGTTTCTCTGCAGATGCACTTCTCCCTCAAGGGATCACACAGCCTCATTTGAATGCTTTGACTCGACTTAAAGGTGACAAGCCCTGATAGCGCTCGCAGGGTGTTTTTCAAAGCCTCAACCAAGAGGTGGACATCACACAGTCCAAAAAAAAAAAAAAAAAGAATATATATATATATATATATCACCTCCTTACCGGTGCCATCGCACCACTCCCTCTGATGTGGATGCCCGCCTGCAACATTACTTTACTCATACAAGATATCTAACTTAGGCACAGTTTGACGAGTTTGACTAAACTTTCAGAGTTTGGCTTCAAATGAAAGTTGTCCCAATGTTATTATCCAAATGGCGGCTTTAAAAGCATCACAGCTGTCATTCCCGCAGCAGTGCAGTAGTTCTGATGAATGTGCTACTACTGGACACATGCGGCTCTCAAAGGAGTATGCTCGGGGAAAATTGTGCATTGACTATAGCCCATTATATTACTATTTCTTTCCATGTACAAACATAGAGAAAATGAGGCCAAATTGTAGCATTTTGCTTCATTTCCTACCCGGCAAATGATTGGGGCCAACAATCCTAAATGTTAACCCAGTTCAATGCTGCCAACAACGCCACAGACTCCAGTATTGTAACGTGAAATGGAACGATAGCCAATTAGAAGGCGACCTGTTTTGCAACCGGAATATCAGGATTGCTACGTATCAAGCAGCTCTCTTATCGTAAAGGACACAAACACGTCGTTCTTGTTTGCCGCAGTTTTGTTCTTGTACTATTGTCGTTGCAGGAGTGGTTATTTGCACTGTATGCATATTGCCTTATTATCATTGCAAAAATGTATTCAAGATAAATCCCCATGCATGCAATTGATTTGATTTCATTAGCATTGAATGGGCTTTCACTTTCTACCTTCAAGGTTCTCAAAGCGCTTTAACACCGTCTCCTCGGTCAGCTTCTGGTGACGCAGCACCAGGAGCAACTTGCGGTTTACTATCTTGCTCAAAGACACTCCGACAGGGTCACGGGTGCTGAGGGTCGAACCTACAACCTTCCGGGTGGGACACGACCACTCTACCAACTGAGCCACGCCACCTCTGAGGAGATTCAATACAAAAGCTGAAAAATGTTTCATTTTTATTTGATATCAAGGTAGTAATTTAACAATATGACCTCAAGGACACATTATTTTGTCTCAATTTTTTCCCCCTGCTTTGTTTTTCAAGCTGCTGAGCTGTTATAAATCAAGGTCTATTATTGCGTTTAATTCATATCTACAGTGCATAACACACATATTAGACTAGCACCCAATATTGTGTCACATTTGATATTCCCTTGGAGGCAAAGGGAATTGGATATTCCCAATGCAGGGAAGCCAAATGTTGTGGCCTGTGAGCGTAGTATGTGCGCACCTGTGCTGCCGTGTGTCACGCAGCACTTCGGATGACACGCTGATTATGGTGTGATGTAGTTGTAGCACGGCTCGAGCTGTCCTGACAGCACGGGGCAAAACACACTCCAGGGCGAGGGTAGGAAAATCCAAAACACGCACGCATATTCGCTTGAGGGGGGGGGGCATATTCAGCTCCTCACTGTTGGGGTCACTTACAGTTCATCTTCCCAAATTGCTGGTCTTGCAGTGTGGAGCTGATGAGAGAGGACCTACAGAGGCACAGTCTTATTTATATTCCGTTTAAAGATTTCGCCTGAATCATCATGCCGCCACTGCCGCAGGAGAAATTATTAACTAGCCTTATCGCATTTCACCGCAAGCTTTAACTATATATATGTATATTTCAACATTTTGGAAAAAAAAAAAAAAAAACCTGAACAAAGAGCAATTCATTAATTCACATTTGAAGAAGGAGAGCGATTGTTTCTGCATAATGACTTCACAAGTTGATGCATTCCAAAAAAAAATATATCACTGTGTTATAAATGAACGGGCTTCCCACGCAAAAACGCCAATCAAAAACAGAGAAGGCTTTATCGACATTATGCCCGATAGACTCTGGACCACAAAACTCTGCTAGGTGAACTACTACACTACCAGCAGCCTTGCATTCCATCCATTTTCTACCGCGTGTATCCTTTCCAAATGACTTAAAGATGACTTAGTAATTAAAAAAAATAAATAAAAAATAAAAATCAGCCGTCTCTGGCGCCATCTTTTGCATCTAATTTGATATACAAGAAACCACCGCGCTGGAGGATAAACAACCAATCGGAGAGAGCAGGCGAGACTGACGAGTTGTCAATCGTTTGTGGCTCACTGGTGCGCACACTCATCGCAGGCACACCCCAGTTTCCTCACGCTGGCTGAGCTGTAAACTTGTTAACCCAGAAAAGCACCTTATTCGTTAATATTATGTTTTTTGTTGTTTTTGAAAGGCTAGTTGAACTGCTACCCTACCGATGGTGTTATATGCCATCTATTTTCTACACTGTCTGGAACACTCGGTACAACTAAACATTGTTATGTAAACAACTACGGTACATTAGCAAATGGAAATGATTCCACGCTAGCTGCATGAACGTCAGTTAAGTAAACCGCTACACTACCAATGGCTTTCAATCAATGCGTTTTCCATACTTGCCGTAGCGTGGCTGGAACCCATCCCAACTGACTTAGAATGGCAGGAATGGGACCGCAAACTCAGTTATGTGAACCACTATTCTACCAATCTTCCTCTCACGACTTCTTATTCAATGTCCATCGATAACAACACCAAAACACACACATGACCGAGTTCACCAGCGTCCCTCAAAGCCACGTCAGAACGTTGCGATGGTCCAGATTTCATCAAGCAACCACCTCACGCTGGGCGACACGAGACAATAAAGTCGAGCGTCTGATTCCCGATGCCACAAGCCGCGGCGATCGCGGCTGCCTTGCGTTTGAGGCTCTATCTCAAGCAACGACTCACTGCTGCTCATCGACTAGCTGTGACAAACTCGTATGAGATTTTTCTTGTTCTTTTCAAAGAAGAAGAAATGACAGTTGTAGTGAGACTTTCTTTCTGTCGGTAACCTTTCTTATTGCTTGTGCCGCGTTTTCCCCGACTGTGCCATTGCATCTTAAAAGGAAGGACGCGGCGGAACATATTTCAATCCATTTCTCAGGCTTCCTCTAGGACTTGAGACTTTAGCGCATGCTCTCTGCTGACATGAAAAATTGAATAAAGGAATGAAGACGGCGCACTCTCGTCTCCAGTCCAGGATGCTAAATCATCACGTCAAAACTTGGAGCCAATCGGGCGAATGGGAGTTGACGTAAGACGCAAGCTGTTAGTGATGTAGTTGGACCATTTGACTCTTCCTGTTGGTGGCGCCAGCAACTCCAGAGGGCGCTACACGCGCTTTCCTTTGATCCTGTCCTGGCTAAAGGAGGTCAGAGGGGATTTAGGCCCGGGCTCGCCGCCACATGTTGCTCAGTCAGGCCCCGTTTTTGCTTAAGGCAACCATTATCGCCATATAGCAGCGGCTACTGTTACGAAATGCCTCTGCGGCTCGCAGAGCTGGCCAGATCCTGATTGGCACGTCGGGAGACTCCTTCCCCACATTTCCTTTTAACCACTTCATTGATAGAGAAAATACACACTGACATCGGGGAATTTAAGTCACCGACTAAAGGCCTTCCAACCCAAACAGCTAAACTGGAAGTCATCTCGAAACATGAAGTTGGAGATACATCACTTTGGAGGAGGGTTTTCAGTTCACCTCCATTGCACGACTAATTTGTCGTGCGAATATCACAGGTCGGGTATTATACTTACTACTGCGCTCGAGAAAATCTTTTCCGTGCTCGCGTTTCAACGGCACCTAATAGCTTCACTATTTCACAATGGATTCCAACTCATTTCAAACTCATTTGGAACAACTGAAAAAATATTGGACTTTTTTCTGCACGAAGATCAACACATAAGCCTTGCTAGTAACAAATCTCTTACACACATCCAGTCAGATTGTGCCGATGTCATCACGTATGTTGCTTACAGCCGCATTTTTGGGATGGTGTCTGAGGTATATATATGCTGTTATCTAGGGGTGTCAAACATACGGTCTGCGGGTACAATCAGGGTCGCTGGAAGTGAAAAAATACTTTCAATCATTGTAGTGGCAGTGAGTGGGGATTATTTTAAAGTGCGACACCATATTTTTTCAGTTTCAAATACCTGTGCCTTAAAATACAATTAAAAACTGAAGCACAATTTTCCCAAGAAATCTGGTGCTGTTTTGTAAAATGATAACAAAAAATGTCATTAAACCTAATGATTTTCCTGATGTACTTGTCTTGTGTTGCCTCAAAACAAAGTGGAAAATGTGTTGTTGTCCGGCCCCTTAGACATTGGTTTAGGGTTAGGGTAGTATGAGTTTGACACCCCTGCGAAAGTATTAACCAGTGACCAAGTCCTTGTGTAAAAAGCATTGTGACCCAAACAGCTAATCTAGAACGTTTGTAGGTGAAAATATATTACCGCTATATTGGTTAGGGATTTTCAGCCCCTCTCCATTTCATAACCCATTTGTGAAATATACTTCAAATGTATTTTCGTCTCTCTTTGCATGTCAGTGGCGCATAATGCAATTGCAATTTCTCAGCATATTCCAACCCAATCAATGGACCAAATATGAAACTTATTTGGGACGGCTGAGCTATTATCGTTCTCAATCTAGACACTTATTAGTTCAGAAATATTGGACTTTTTCCGCAAGAAGATGAAAACATTAGCATTACTGGGAAACATAATGTAAAACATATATTATATAAGGGCAACCAAAAATGTTTAAATGGTATCTGGGAAATTATATGCTAACCATTAACCAGCAAATATATTGCATGAATATCTCAACAGCACGCTATACACAGCTTCAGTATTTTGGAAGCGATTCTAACTAATTTAAAGGGAAGAAAATGTGCAACTCATTTGCGACAAGCGTGCTATTATTGTTCTCAATCCAAACACTTAGCATTTCAGACATATAGAACTTTTTTTGCAAGAAGATCAAAGGGTGGAAAAGCACTGATGCCATGTCATTGCCAGACACATGAAGCATCTATGTGACTCACAGCCGTTGGACATTTTTGGGTGGTATCTGGTTATTGCGACAGTATGTTATGTTAACATTAATAATAATAATACAACCCCAATTCCAATGAAGTTGGGACGTTGTGTTAAACATAAATAAAAACAGAATACAATGAACGTGTGGGAACTGAGGACACTAATTGTTGAAGCTTTAGAGGTGGATTTCTTTCCCATTCTTGCTCGATGTACAGCTTCAGCTGTTCAACAGTCCGGGGTCTCCGTTGTCGTATTTTACGCTTCATAATGCGCCACACATTTTCAATGGGAGACAGGTCTGGACTGCAGGCAGGCCAGTCTAGTACCCGCACTCTTTTACGACGAAGCCACGCTGTTGTAACATGTGCAGAATGTGGTTTGGCATTGTCTTGCTGAAATAAGCAGGGGCGTCCATGAAAAAGACGTTGCTTGGATGGCAGCATATGTTTCTCCAAAACCTGTGTGTACCTTTCAGCATTATTGGTGCCTTCATAGATGTGTAAATTACCCATGCCATTTGCACTAACACAGCCCCATACCATCACAGATGCTGGCTTTTGAACTTTGCGTCCATAACAGTCCGGATGGTTCTTTTCCTCTTTGGCCCAGAGGACACGACGTCCACAATTTCCAAAAACAATTTGAAATGTGGACTCGTCGGACCACAGAACACTTTTCCACTTTTCATCAGTCCATCTTAGATGAGCTCGGGCCCAGAGAAGCCGGCGGCGATTCTGAGTGTTGTTGATAAATGGCTTTTGCTTTGCATAGTAGAGTTTCAAGTTGCACTTCCGGATGTAGCGCCAAACTGTATTTACTGACATTGGTTTTCTGAAGTGTTCCTGAGCCCATGTGGTGATATCCTTTACACATTGATGTCGGTTTTTGATGCAGTGCCGCCAGAGGGATCGAAGGTCACGGGCATTCAATGTTGGTTTTCGGCCTTGCCGCTTACATGCAGTGATTTCTCCAGATCCTCTGAACCTTTTGATGATATTATGGACCGTAGATGATGAAATCCCTAAATTGCAATTGTACATTGAGGAACATTTTCCTTAAACTGCTCGACTATTTTCTCACGCACTTGTTCACAAAGAGGTGAACCTCGCCCCATCTTTGCTTGTGAATGACTGAGCAATTTAGGGAAGCTCCTTTTATACCCACCTGTTCCCAATTAGCATGTTCACCTGTGGGATGTTCCGAACAGGTGTTTGATGAGCATTCCTCAACTTTCTCAGTCTTTTTTGCCATCTGTCCCAGCTTTTTTGGAACGTGTTGCAGCCATAAAATTCTAAGTTCATGATTATTTGCTAAAAACAATCAAGTTTATCAGTTTGAACACTAGATATCTATCTACACCTTTGTAGTGTTTTCAATTAAATATAGTTGAACATGATTTGCTAATCATTGTATTCTGTTTTTATTTATGTTTAACACAACGTCGCAACTTCATTGGAATTGGGGTTGTACAAAACATATACTTCTTGGTTATGTCTCTGCGACATATAATAGCTTTACTATTTCTCACCGTATTGAAACACATTCCAAGTACAAAATGTTTAACTCATTGAGGTGGATTATCTCTCTCAATCCAGACGCTTATTAGTTCAGAAATATTTGGATTTTGCTCTGCGTGAAGATCAAAGCGGACATCCGCACTGAAGCAATGCAAGAAACACATCCCTGACAAACCTCCAATCAGATTGCTCCGATGTCGTCACCGATCTTTGCCATTTCTGGATAGTATCTGGAGATTGCTGTTATATTAACCAGCATGATAATGCTCAATTGTTTTCTTTTTTGAACAATTCTGCCATTTGTAAGAGCGAATCCCATTAAAGGCATACAGTCATCCGTCTGTTTTTGCTGATGTGCTTTTCAAAGGCGCATTTAATAATCTGGCTTACATCTGTTTCAATTAAACAGTGGCATCATTAGCACAACGAGGGTGTGAAGCTTGATTTGTGGTAATGAGTTGGCAGAAAACGAACACAGGCGAGAGAATTAGGAAGTTTTCCCTGCATGTTGTGGAAAAATGCAACAAGCCAGAGAATTTGGGAAAGCTTATGAGCAAAATTAAGTACTGTGTGTGTATTTTCCAGCCAAATGATCTGCACAGTACGCCAAAACAAACCCTGCTGTTACACACTTATGCAAACATGGCTGTCATACTGTGCTAAGAAAATGCTATATTTATATTTGCTCATGAAAATCTCCTATTTCGCTATAATTTAAACGCAGTTGGGGGGGGAGTGAAATCTGGTGATATTATTTTCTTAAAATGGAAGAAAAACACCCAATTAGCCCCATACATTGTTTTCTGTGATTTATATTTAATTGTCTTTCCAATAAAATGTTAATATACTTTAAAATATAAATGTGGAACTTATTAATACATTATTTCCTCAAATGCTGGCGCCTACTCAAGTAGACGCCGTCTCAGTATGTCGTCCGCTTACGACAAATAATAAACATTGATGGGAAAAGTCTCCCTTTTCCCATCAATATAACACATATAAATTATGGTAATCTCAGTTAATAGAAGCTATCTTTACGACAAAGCGTTAAATGCTAAGCACATTTGAACTCTCTTGCTAACAAAAACAGCAGCACAGAGGCATGTCAACAGTATTATACATTAATTAAAGTGCGGAGACTTACCAGATAGTGTAAATGAGTTCCCTCCGCAGTATTAATGACGATTAGCCTTTCGGTAGACTTACGTGTTATCGCTCCACAATGTTGTGTGTGTGTGTGGGAGGGTTTGTGCCAACCGGAGGGTTTGTGCCAACTACAGGGGCATCACACTCCTCAGCCTCCCCTGGTAAGGTCTATTCAGGGGTGCTGGAGAGGAGGGTCTGTCGGGAAATCAAACCTCAGATCCAGGAGGAGCAGTGTGGTTTTCGTCATGGTAGAACAGTGGACTTTATGTGTGAAAAAGGGTGGTGTGCCCTCTACAGGTCGGGGATGAGTTCCTGCCCCAAGTGGAGGAGTTCAATTATCTTGGGGTCTTGTTCACAAGTGAGGGAATAAGTGAGGCGGATCGGTGCAGCGTCTGCAGTGATGCGGACTTTGTATCTGTCTGTTGTGGTGAAGGAGTAGCTAAGATTTACCGGTCGATCTACGTTCCTACCCTCACCTTTGGTCACGAGCTGTGGGTCGTGACAGAAAGAACGAGATCCCGGATACAAGCGGCCGAAATGAGTTTCCTCCGCAGGGTGTCCGGGCTCTCCCTTAGAGATAGGCTGAGGAGCTCGGTCATCCGGGAGGATCTCAGAGTAGAGTCGCTGCTCCTCCACATCGAGAGGAGCCAGACGAGATGGCTGGGGCATCTGATTCGGATGCCTCCCGGACGCCTCCCTGGTGAGGTCCCACCGGGCGGAGATCCCGGGGACGACCCAGGACACGCTGGAGAGACTACATGCTTCGGCTGGCCTGGGAATTCCTTGGGATCCCCCCGGAAGAGCTGGATGAAGTGGCTGGGGAGAAGGAAGTCTGGGCATCCCTGCCAAAGCTACTGCCCCCGCGACACGACCTCGGATAAGCGGTAGAAAAGGGATGGATGGATGGATGGATGGATGGACAAGTCGTGGCAACTGTTTGAAATTCTGCTTACCCTGTCCCTCCTCGACTTAACATCAAAACAATAATTTGTCGTTCGTATTTATGTAAGTCACCAGAGGTTCTAGGAGGACTTTGCTCACGATCCCAGTTCTGTCGGTGGGTGAGGGTATTTTTTTGTGGGGGGGGGTTGCGTTGGAGTCATCCAGCAGCTGCCTCTGTCCGTCTGGCATTTTCTCTGCAGTGCATCCTGTGGGAGCGAGAGCTTTGGAGCCTCGCTGCACGGCCACATGAAACAATGGTTTTTTGTTGTAAACAAAGCCAGGGCAGACCCCCCCCCCCCCAAATGCATTTCTCTCTCCTCCGGATGCTGTCTGCCTCCCACAATTCCGGACTGTCAGATAAATGCGTGCCAATGCATCTCAAGTCTCTTTGCTGTATATTTGCACTCAAACATCCTTCCAAATGTGTGCAAGAGCCGTGTGCCTACATGCAATGAAACACAGCGTCCTGCTGTTTGATTGCTGCCCAATGTGATGAGTACATGTGCGTGTAGGTAACACATGCATATGTTCTTCAAGTCTTTCACGCCCGCCGAGGTTGATTATTTTAATCGTTGCATAATCGCGACGCAGAGACGGTGCCCTCTCATCACAGACTGTCAGAGCGAACAGCCAGAGTCTATAAATAAAACGTGAGCTCGTGTCTGCTGCTGCATTTAAAAGTTTGCCAAAGCTATAAAGGAGCTTCACAATCCGTGGCTTATGAGTTAAACATTTTAGTATGCGAATCGTTAAATTCTAGGTTTTTTTTAATTTTTTTTATGACATCTTAGTGTGTGATTTATAGGCGTCTGGACTTGGATCACTGGCAGTCTCATATTGTAATAGTCATGTCATCGTTAGATAAAAGGCAGCTTCGACTACTTCAATATGTCAGCTCGTGAATTTATGATGTAGGGATTATAGCACCATAGACTGAGTGTAATAAATACACCTTTAGCTTTGATAAGCCAAATGGAGGTGACCATAATCGGTCAGTTTTTTTTAATTGGCCAGCACCCAGAAATTGTTAACATTCCAAAAAGTGATTGTTTTGAGAATTTTTCAGGTTGGATTTACACTGCATGCTTCAAGTAACACAATTCTGACTTTCTGCTCTCAAGTCTCATGAATGGGATAAGTAAGCATCATGGAAGTCAATGTGTGTGTGTGTGTGTGTGTGTGTGTGTGGGTGGGTGGGGGGCGGGGGTGGTGACACACACAGAAATGGATTTCTTCAGCTCTGCTTCCAAATGAGGATAAAAACAATCAACCATATCAGACATCTGCCAATGCGAAAGATGCACAGATTGGATAAACCCTTCACTATACATTAAATCTATATATATCTATATATATAGAGCCAGCACAGCAGCAACCCTAGGGAGTATAAGTGGTTGGACGAATGTTAAGTTCCGTGTTGTTGCTGCCTAATATTGATGCTTGCAGAGTCATTTACATGCAATTCGGGCACATTCGCATGCGGGTGGTTTCATGTGTTCCGTCAGTGTCAACACAGCCATCCATGTCTGATATGTGCCACTTGAACTGTACATCGAAAAAGAAATTCAAGGAAAAAAAAAAAAAAAAAAAAATCAGACATGGGCATTAAATCCAATCAATCAATGTAAATCCAGCCTTGGCAAACAGGATTATGGCATTAAGCCATTTAGAGGAATGTGAATGAAGAAACCATTACATATTGTTGCAGACCTGAATTAAGATGTCAATTAAGTAATTCAGCATGTCCCCACTTTTATTTAAATTGTGAGGTCAAACTTTTCTAACTATATATATCCTTTACTACATTCTCAGTCAGGATTGCATTGTTTTGAATGACAAGGACTTGTGGCTTGCATAAACATAATACATTGGATTTTCCATTGAAAAGCTTAGTGAAGGCAAGTAAAGTTCGAAGAAGAAGCTGGGAAGTACATTAAAACTTACCTGTTTTTCTGAAAATCCCCAGACTGTAACCATTCAACAACTCCCAGGTCACTGGAATGTTTGTAGGGATGCTTTATGGGCTTGTAAATGTTAAAAAGACATTTCACTAGTGGCATGTTTATAAGAAGAAGAAAAAAATGCTGGCGGTCTAACCACTTAGGTATACTACATACGGGGGGAACTACATTACTCTGTTTTAAAACAGCCGTTTCTCATCCAACAGCTTTGGTATGAATCGCGCTGACAACACAAATCACTTTTGACCCTTTATAAAACTTCACAGCTCTTTTTGTCCTTCAGCTGTTTGTAGAAAAATGGCTTCTTTTTGGTCACGACTGCTGTTCCGAAGGAGAATTTCTAGATCTCAATTATAAAGGCCCAAAATTGATGACTGGAAGGAAATGTAGTCAATTATCTATGTCTCGTGTAAACGGGACTCTAAATACCAAATTCAGTTTCTCCCAGGATTAAATAGACTTTCTTCCTGAATGACTTTTGGCGGCTCACCGTGCAGTTTAACCGACAGGCCAAACCGCACCGTGAAATCGCCCATAGGTGTTGCGCCACAATGTCTCGTTACAACGGCGAACCTGTCTCGAGCTCGTGGATGACTCAGCTGCCCTCAAGCCCCCGCTGGCTCTCCATTAACAAGCTCCTGGCCTGTATTTGATCCAAGGCGGCAGAGTGAAAGGTTTTCACGCTCAGGCTCATGCTAATTCCCACGTTTAGCGCAACAACTGCACGATCACTGACTTGTACATGGTAGCGGAACGGTGATCGCACTTTTGGTGATGTTTTAGGTTGCTTTCACACGAGTGGAATGCTTTGGAAATTTTTAATAAGGTCTAGTCCATAGCTCCCCACGGTGTGGTTCATTTGGCCAATCAGGTGTCAAACAGTCCGTTTTCTTCAGAGAGCTTCAATTTGCAAATGTAGAAAATAAAAATCGATCCATACGTTTTGTTGAACGCTTGCCCTCTTTAGGTTTGCAGTTGGCTTCGGGTGAGAAGCCGGGTAGTCCCAGCCAATTGCAAAACACATATACAGTAGACAAACAACCAATATGTGTTAGAGGGGACATAACTTTTTCTAGTATTTGAGATGTAATATTGTCTCTATGGTAAACATGTGAAATACGAATTCAAATCATCCACGCATTCCTGAGGATTTTTCTGCCGAGGCCTGAAATAAGGTTATTCGAATTTCTCCATCTTATCTACGTCACGAGCGAAGATCTCCACCTATCTCTCCGCTCCCGACAGAGCGCTGTCGACATAACAAACACGTGTGCTCTCACAAGTGCGTCTTCTACACGGAGGCAACCAATCAAATATGGACAAAGCAGATACAAAACTGTCAAACAGATGTAGCTGTCAGAGAGGCCTTTTCTGGACACTCGTATGACAAAACCAAGGTGCTTTTTAAAATGAAGTTAAAACTTTGATACGAAGTCCTACTTAGAGAGTCACTCTATGGAGGTCTCACGAGCCAAAATGCGGAACCTTTAATAGGCTCGCAAATGAGCCAAGGAAGCCTTCAAAACCGCCAAACAGGCACTGAATACCTTGCTTCCATTTTCAATATCCAATCTTTGTGAAGAAGTAAATGACGTCGTGGAGTGGACAAAAGAAACACATGTGCTCCATTGACTTCCATTCCCCAAAGATGGGACTGGCTTGTTGAAGAGAAACAGGCGCACGTCATGTGTGTCATTTGTGTACGTTTCCAGACCCTCCCCCTGTTTTGTGTTCACCTGCTCCTTCAGCGCGGCTTTCCTCACCTGTTCCTTATTATCCCGATTACCTCATGTATTTAACCTCGTGTCTCATCCGGTCTTCTCGACAGTTCATTGTACCTCGTCCCATTCCAGCATTCTTGCTATTGACTCAAAGTAAACTTAAATCCAGTTTGATTTTTGACCATGCCCTTTTGCCTACACTAATAGACCACCTGGTTACTGAACTCAAACTTTTACTAAAGTGAGTTGTATTTTGAATCCTTTGTTTTTATGGGTCTCCATACCAGTTTGTCAAAATATTGCATTACGTTAAGCAGTCTGCGGTGCAAAAAAAAAATAAGTTGTTGGACCGCTGCTGTAGGCCTACCAATGGCAGAATTGGGACAATGTCAAGCAATGCACAAATAAAAAGAGGAGTTATTTTCCAATATTTGACCAAATGGGAGGAAATGCATTTTTGTTTCTACATTTTTAGGCTCCAAAAATCTAGTTGCCATTGAAAGAAATGGCCAAAATAGCAGAGTTTTTTGCCCCCTGTTTTCAATTAGGATGCATAAAAAAGCAATTAATTGAACTGTCCATTGGGTGGAATTGATTGTCGATTAACCATGTCTCCAAGCAATTAAAGCAAATTGGAGTTCTCTAATTGTCTGTAACCAGCACAGGCGCTGTCGATTCGCTTTCAATTCCTCAGAGACAAGTTGAGTCTTGAAGAGACTTGGGGATGCGTCTTCAGTTTAGCTTGCTTGCAGTTAACATATCGTGTCTTAACCCTCAGCCAATTGTATCATATCATCACCCTAACTTAACTCTAATCCTTAAGCCTTATACCAAACCCTAACCTCTATCTTTACAGGGATATCATTCGAAGTTTTGTCCCTTCAGCATATTTCACAAAACATATTTCCCATATTTATGGCCCCAAAAAAGCACTGAGTTATGAATCTACTCCTAACAAGATATCTGTTGTAGTACCAAGAGTCACCTGTGGGAGGCAACATGTTGCCACAGGCCTGCCAGAAAATACAAAGAAGTAGAGTCGTAGAAGAAGAAATAGAAGAAGCTAGGCTACCTTTTACTTATATGGTAACTACTTTGTAAACTCTTGTCATTTTTATTGTGGTAAATGACTTGTGTGACACGTTATACAAATACTCAACATAACCAGTTGCTACTTAATTTGTGTATGGCAACAGGGCGAGCTTAAAGTGGTTTCTTCGTCGGCTATCGTTCAATTTCACTTCACAATCACAGAGTCCGTGGCTCGGCCCGACTTGGTGTTGACCACATACGTCACAGGTTTAAAATTTAGGATTAAATGACTCTTTAGACACCCCGCACCACAGGATAAGCTTTCGGTCAGGATAAGCTTTCAGAGACATTCGACAATCGGCCCTTCGCTGACTTTAATAGAAAGGGAATGAAAATGCTCAATTTGGCCCAATTGTCGGTATGTGTGTATCCTCGCTTTAGGTCATAGGCCCCTAAAGCTTTCTGAAGATTACAAAATTGCATGCTATCATAACCAGGATATCATCCAAAACAACCGTGTAAATTGTTATTTGGTTGGCATTATTGGATATCGCTTGTCATATCTCCAAAATGAAAACAGCTTGTTTGTTCATCCATGAACATTGCGTCGTCAATGAGAGCGAGCCATTTCCACCACGTTAGATTTGTCAATAGTTTGGAAAAATAACAGAACCAAATGGGCACTGACCAATAGTATTGACTTGTGAAAACAACAGTTTTGTTCCTTTTTTTGCTTTGTCCATACAACTAACTGACCAATAGGAGAAGCGAGTGACCTCACGTGGTTTATAGTTTCGCATTTTGGTACGGGCGTCGTTTGCAACGTCATCCCTCACTGCATCCTGTAGATGAGGAAGTGTTCGAGAGCTCAATCGAAGCGCTAGCGCAAGCCGCAGCTGTCGTGAACGCTCAGCTATTAACATCAATAATAATTGGGATTGAAAGGGGAAGTCAAAGAAGGCAGGGGGGGGGGGGGGGGGGGGGGAGTTGATGTGCTCTCGAGGCCCCAAGAGGCTGGAGCCATGTGTCTCATATCTGGCACCGATGTATATTTTACCCATGCATATCTTCAAGCAACAAAGCGGAATTTAAATAGCTGCTTAATTATGAGTCTTGAAAACAATTGTTTCATGAATTCCATCTGGCTCCCATTGTTGCTGGCCAGGCAGATGAGTCCAAGCTGCCAGGATGGCAGACGTTTTTTAAACAAGCGGATATGGAACAACCTGCTCCACTGCCCTGAATAATCCCTCGGGTTTTTAGACCGCTTTTCCTTTTCTTTTTTTTCTTTTTTTGATTCCCCTCTCATACCAAGTGAGTCAAGGGCACTCTTCTGTTTCCTGGCTTCTGGAAACCTGCAGAGGTCAATCATTCTCAAAGCCAGTGGAATCGCGCAGCAGGAGAGCAGATTTATGTACTCTCGCCATACTCACCACGTATTTGGCGATCCATCGCTACATTCGTTTTCAATAAGATGCATGACATCTTCCTGCGAAACTCCCCTACAAAGAAAAAAAAAAAAAAAAACTTCGGACATCATTTGCTTGGTTTGTGGCAGAAAAAAAAAGGGGGGGGGGGGATTAGCATCTTGTTAACATTATTTTTAGTGGCACTGTTTCAGATGAAGTGGAAATTATAATGGACTGAATTCAAGTATGTGCATGCTAATCACACACCGATTTTCCATTTGAGGTCCACATGTCTGCTGAAAGGAACGGAGGGGGCGGCGGGGGGGCGGTGAGAGCCTCGGATCAATTGTCGAGCACATGTTCCAATGCCTAAGTGCGGCAATGGGAAGTACATATGCATGAACGAGGGCAGAGGCCGGTGGCTTTAATTAGGCTCGCTCCAGCACATCTGCACGAGGCGGACATAAAGCCTCGACGCATGGCCTTACAGTCAGGGACGCGAGCCTTTAAACTCGCTCCCCAAATGGAGTCTGTAAAACGTCATGTGCCACTGGAGCAGGAGGCTTATCTGGTGGCCATCAGGCACAAGAATGCAACCACATGCGCGTATCCTGCTGATAAAATCTATTCTTCTTGTTTATTTTATTTTATTTTATTTTTTTTCATTTGAGAGAATTGACTCAGCATGTAAATCCTATTGGGTGTCTTTTTGTTCTTTGAAGGGAAAAAAACAACAGGATGGAGCTTTTCTATTAATGTGCGGTCGCAGGAAATATTTTTCCAAAACAAGGGATGGCGACATTTAGTGCGATACATTTTTGGGGAAACTGCACAGGGGTCGAGTATCCTAGCACAGTGGTCCTCAATAGGCGGACTCCGGTCCAAATCCAGACCAGGAAGCATTCCTACTCAACCTACGCAACTCTTGAAGGGGATTTACAATAGTCCTAAATGAACCGGTGCAGCTTGTCTGGTCATTGAAATAAAAATGCACAGTCCAATCGTGTGCGTTATAATGCCTCCCATGTGACATGACTCGGCCAATCAAATCAGTTCATTCAAGGCCGCTTTTGCAAGAGCAACAAGTTGGTGCGTAGTAGCATGCAAGCGGTGAGGACAAAGATACAGAAACCGATGTCATGCTTTAAAACAAGAAAAAAGAAAAGAAGTAAGGTATTAATATTAGCTCTGATTCTTTGATTTTGAAATTAGAGGGTTTAAGCTCACGGTTCACTTCTGGGGTTGTCCAAAATGTTTTTTTTTTTTTTTTTTTTCCTGTGGCGCACTGATATTCACGTTGGCGTGTTAAGTTTGACTTAGTGCCAAAAATCTTATCGTTAGCCATGATGTATGGCATCCAGAATCTGAGCTGCACTGTATTTGTTTACAGAGACAACTACACCAACTTTTTTCAACAGAATAGAACATAACATGACGGAATAGAATAGACTGGAACTTTATTTTCACTGTCACAAGACAAATTTAAATCAGGCATCTCACAATTTGCTGTGTTGAGGTAAAAAAAAAAAAAAAAAAAAAAAGAAGACAAAAAGAAATATAAGCACGCAATTATCAAAAAGACACATTTATTTACAGAACATACAATTGTTCACATTTGGGATAATGATCATATTTTAATGTGGTAGTCGTGCGATTATTTACGATTGAGTATTGCATAGATTTCTGATCAGACAGTATTGCACAGTTTTTGTTCATTATATTGCACTTAGGTTTAAGGGGGGGTAGTTAGTTAGTTAGGATAGTTAGTTGTTACTGTGGGGGTGGGGGGCAGATGCATTTCAAAGCTTGTTGGTAGAAGCTGTTTTTCAGCCTTGTGGTTCTTGACTATATAATGTTTTGCGGCGTTTTCCAGAGGAAAGGGGGTGGGGGGGGGGGGAGTGCGTGTCTGGGGTGGGAGGGGTCAGGTTCAGTCATATTTTATTAGTTCTTTCAGTTCAGTGTGACCCAAACAGTACATAGAGTTGAAATACGCGAGAAATGTATTTTGACAGTCAAAGGTTGGTGAAGACATAATATTTGGGACGCTATACATTTTGTATGTCCCAGAAATCGGCTTGAAAACATTTTTTTATCTTTTAATAAAGGATTTTTCCTTGAACTGTTGATGTAAGAAGGCGCAGCCTATCTGAGGGAGAATATTTTTTTTTCCTTTTTCTTTTTTTTTTTAAAAAGTCTGTCATTTATTATTCAAATGAAATAAGGTCCAGCAGATGGATGGTAGAAAAGAGGCTGTGGGCTTGCATGGCTTGTCTCTCGCAGTCTCTACCTCTTCAATTCCTCTCTACCCATGACTGAATAAAAGTTCAAAGAGAATCAGTGACAGCGTCTCATTTGCATTTGGGGGGGGAGTCGGGTTGGGCTGCCGCTGCTGCTTGTGATGGCGGTGGCAGTCAAGGGGGTTTGTTATTCTCGTTCACGCAGGATCTAATCAATGCATGCTGTGTACACACAATGCTGCTTTTAAGGAAGAACAACAAGCCACCATTTGGAAGTCAGCCTTGCGTGAAGCACCGGTTACGCAAGATCGCTTTTAACTGAAAGCAGCAAAATACAGCGTTGCTTTGGCCATTTGTTTATATGACTACGGCATCTTTGAGCCTGTGAACGCTAACATTTACTTTTTTAATGACAGCATTCACGATCTATTAAAAATCAGTGGCGGGCCGTGCATTTGGTGCCTGGGCCTTCAGCGGGGACTTACCCGACTTAATCCATCTCTTAATATCACCGCTATCAGGTTGTAATTAAACACGCATGCTTTTTGGAATGTGCGAGGAAGAAGCCCACGCAAGCACAGGCCGAACACGCAAACTCCACGCAGGAGGGCCTGAGCCGAGATTCGAACACCGAACCTCAAAATTGCGAGGCGGCCGAGCCAACCACTCGGTCATCGCGCTGCCCGCATGTGATTATGTGGCTTCAAAATTAATTGAAAAGGACACGAACGGTCCAAAGCTGCCTATATCGTTACAACAAAGTCTGTGCTGTATCTTCATTTTCATATATGGTTATAATGGATGCCAAATCTAATGAGAAATTTGCAAGGATGCTGACCAAAATGGAGTCAGGGGACGGACTGGAATTTGAGAGGCAAAAGGCTTCTAAGAGAAAAAGTTCAAGTTCTCTAAACTAGGAGAGACCAAACCTCATTGACTTTTGAGGTTACTTGTCAAAGCTGAATTTAGAAAATAATAATGAATTTAAATTTAAATAAATTTGAAAATAATATGCCAAAGCTGCTTTGAATTGACCGGGAAATACATGGTGTTTATGGAAAGACAAGGCATTTCAGGATAAGGTAGCACAAAGACTCTTTATGCCGAGTTTTCCACATTGCTTGAAAATAGACCAACGCAATACGGTCTTGAACTTTTCCTCCTGTTTACCCATCTCTCCAATAACTTCTCATGGCAACATTCCCAATTCATTATGTCTCAACGTCTGCTTGGATACATCATGAGCAGTGCGGACCGCGAACCACATATTTCCCCTTCTATATGTAGTTTATATTTAATACAGAGTTTACCCTGCCTTCCCTAGACTCTAAACCTACTTAAATATATCACGGAGCATTCCCATAACACTGTTTGCCTGCTTACATTATTTTACTCTTCCAATTGATGAGCCAATAAAAGCCAAGCCAAGTTTGAGAAACGATGCTTGAGTAGATGTCAAACGATATGACAGCTGTAATTTTCCTGATATGTGGCCTGCCCACGTGATCAGTAGACGTGGGAACGATGGAGTGCGGTTACCTATGATACGATGTCGTTACCCAAACGTTACCCATAGTATCACGACACAGTGATTGTGGGATAAACAATTGTACGAACATGATCCAAAATCCATAACCTCCTGTGTGTAACTGAAGTATACATTCCAGTCATCCTAGTATTTTGGACATCATGAACTCACACTGGATGCAAGTTGGACTATTTGTGTGACGTTATTGCATATAAAGTCAAAACAAATGCGTGAATAGGCGCAAAATCTGTCAAACGCAAAAGTCGCCAGTCAGGCAAACGCGAAAATTATCTTCCTCGCCAAGTCCTGTAAGTTGGCTAAAGTGGACCCGCACAGAACCTAACTGGTGAGGTACAAGAGGTGAAGGAGCCTTGCGCTCTAGCTGCATGTCTTCTCTGTCAACAAATACACTGCAGCTCAGCTTCTGGCTAGCAAATGTCATGCCTAGCGATATGCTTTTGGCACTTGTACTGCCAAAAGCATACGGCATAGCAGAACTTATTTACTCATTTGAAACAGCATAACACGATTGTGAATATTACACCATTTGCTATAGCGTTTTTTTTAAAAATTGTTTTAGCATATTCATTCGTGACCTGGACGATCTGTTCGTTTTAAAAATCAAGAAGTATAGCCACCCCTGATTAGTCTTTAAGGAACCTAACATGCACGCTTTTGGAACGTGGAAGGAAGCGGTAGTACTCCGAGGAAAACCGACGCAAGCACTGGGAGAACATGCAAACTCCACACAAGAGCGATTGAGCCGAGATTTGAATTCAAAATCTGGGTGTGGAGAAGCCCGCGCTTGACTCCTGCCCAAAAAAAAACATGTAAACCTTATCTTTCAAAACAACCATAAAATCGTAAATCTTTTAGACTTAGTGGAGTCTGCTTGTTTCTTTGTCTGACATACACAATTGCGTGCATTTCCAAAAATGTCCTTGTAGCGTGTTATTATGCAGTACAGTGGTGTCATGCCATTTGCCAGCGGGAGGGCTGCAAAACACTGCCATGTGTGTGGTGAACAATCCCAGGCTGAGCTTGTTAAAATAAAAACAATTACAAAATGGAGAAAAGAAGCAAAAAAGTCCCAAGCTGCCCTTCACCTCAGCACCTGTCAGCGGGCTCATGTAAGTGTCAGCTCGTGTCCTCCCCCGCTCTCTCCGACTCCCGTCCAATCAAACATGTCGAGGAAAAATAATGGCACTCCCTCGGCTTTTTGTCTTTGAACCGGCGAAGATTTGAGGGAGTCTTGTTTGTGAGGTTCCCTGAGGTGCTTGTTGCAGTGCCACAAGTCTGGCAGTTTCAGTTAAAAACAAAATTCAATTCATAAATTCTGCATGGAGTGGAACACTACCCGGTCAAAGCAAGCCGAGGAATTTGGTCAAAAGCGGAATTTGGTGAAACGAATAAGTGGCCCACTTTGAATTCGCGCGAAGCATCCCGGAATGTTGCACGACCCAACAAGGGGCTTACAGGAGCAAATGGACCCCCGATTTTTCATGAATGGCACGCCCACATCCTCCTGCATAACATTGGAATTTTCTGTACTGTGAAGTGGGAAAACAATCTGCAGCCCATTAAATGGTGCATTTTTTAGCCATATCCAGTCTGGCGACGCTTACGTGATGGCATTATTTCATGCTGCTTTTCTGTAAGTTTTAAAAAAAAATTTTTTATCGAGAACTTTTGTATACACAAGGCACAGAACACTCCCGCTTCGCTTCTCAACCGCCAACCTGATCCCGCTCCTTGAAGCACTCTGCTGTGCCGCCTTGTAAATTCCTCGCCTGTGCTTTGAATGGGTTTTAGGGCTTTGAAAAGAGACCACCATGTGTTTCGAGCATACCTTCACCAACAACGGGTTCCTCCTGTACTGTTTTTTTTTTTCCCCAACTCCTCTTCTTGGTGACCAGAATAGAAGCAGCACATTGGCCTGCTGGCTGCTGCTGCTGCTGCTGCTGCTGCTGGCTTGATGGTGGCCCACCCCGGGACGCGGCTGGCGAAGGACCACCCCAGCAGGCTGCTAAAACGGAAAACTCAGGGGTGCCTGTGGCGGTTTACGACCCTCACACGAGAGGGGGGAGTTGCATTGTTGACACTTGAAGAGGCAAGTGGTCAAGTATAGTGCAGGACCTGTTATTCTGGCCGCTCAGGCTTTTTTTTTTTTAAACTGCGTTTTACCCATATTCTGTGTATAGCAGAAATCCCACAAAATCGCATCATCAAAGTCATCATATAAGAAATGGCATTTTCACCGGGCAAGTGAGTGTCCGGTTTAAGACTGGATTTATACGGCAAGTGGCACAATAAAAAAAAAACGCATGCAATCGAACACCTTCAGATCAGAATCAAATCCCATATGTGTCGGATATCCGTCAGCTGCGTCAGCGTATTCGGCGGGACGTACTTACATCCACATCAGCATCTGCTCTAACATAAACCTGTTAAAAACACCAGGTTTTTATGATATCATAAAATGAGGCCAAGATAAATCCTTTCAAAACGCCCCCTGAGATCGATGAAGATTGATGTTTAGTTCTTATTCCACAGAGGCAATATTCATTATCTTTTGATTAGTCCTGGCAACGTATTCTTACAACAAAATTGGGCGGGATTTAGTTCCCCTTTAAGGTTTGTTCTATTGTATTAAGTTCTTCTGTGATTATTTCTGTTACCCTTTTGAAATTTTGTGTCGATAGATTCCTATTTCACGTACCGATACATTCCTTCCACTGTGGCACTGTCCACCTCTTTTTGTTTTCTTTACTGTCCACGTATTCTTTTTTTCACAACTGAGTTTCGTCATCGTTGTTTGAGCAGGTACTGTACGTATGTCTTTTTTATTAAAGCTATAAAGTATATTCTACTTTCCAGGTATATCTTTTTATAAAGGTAAAACGTACATTTTCGTTCTCCTCCTCGAAAGTTCGCCAACTTTTTTGGGGGAATCCCACTCATGTCTTTCTGGTCCATCGCGCCCCCTAGTGGCCTGGCGCACTTCCGTTTGGTGGCGTGAAGTTGCAGCATTTCTGTCTTTTCTTTTTGGGTTTGTCTGTGTTGAAGGTTTGCAGTGTTTTTCTTTTGCATTTGTTTTGCGGTTTGTAAGTTTTTGTTTCTGCGATTGCTACATTTTTCTCTTGCAGTGCTTTTGTGTTGAATTTGTTTGAGGTTTTTTGTGTTTGCATCATTCCTTTGTTTCCAGCGTTTGGCCGTTTGCCCCTGTCGGCCACCGTACATATCAGATATGTCTCACATTAAATATAAATAAACAGTCAATAATTCAGCATTTCAATCAGATCTTGGACGTTTGGACCTGCAGTGTAAATTAAGCCGTAACCTTCACACTTTTGTCCCAGCGTTGCGGAGTACGCTTATACAGAAGCAGCATCCCGCCTTTGTTACAGCTTTGCTACTGTCATTCGGTCTCAGTCCGTGAATACAACAGCGTGACAGAGAGCAGGTAAGAAAATGCTGCCTTTTACAGTCAGTGAAAAAGGAGCTACGCCTGCACGAACATGGAATGGGGGCGGACAAAGTCAAGTCTGCAATTTCGCAGCTTCGAAGATGGTGTCAGAACTGGGATGGCGCCTCTATGAAAGGGAATAGCCTAAAGCCTGGACTGGGCTGTGAAGATTAACACCTGACACTCACTTCTCCCGCCCCGTTGTGTTGAAAGCAATCCTTGCTGTCCGACAAGCATTTCGTACGACAACCACAGACGCTTCGGCTCTCCTGCATATAATTATATGAATGCAGTATTTCATGCCATTGTGTACACCAAAAACAAAATAAAATAAAAAAATTGTATATATATATATATATATATATATATATACACACACACACAGACACACATACATAAATACTGTATATCCCGCTCTGTGTGGAAGGCAAAAGCAAGGTCTTCCGTTACGGCTCCTGATCCCGGTGTAAAATAGGCTTTTACTCCTTACGCTTAATAGTTGGTTTATACACTTATACTGCCACACCGTTAGGAACAATACAAGAGCTGTGTCATAAATTCCTCTTTAACAAAGATAATGATGTTCAGCTTTGATTGACCATGTCAGAGAAGTGCATCATATATATATTCATATTTCTATTTCTAATATTTCGCCACTCTGCAAAACTTTTTTTTTTTTTTTTTTTAAAAAGGCAGCTCACTGGCACACAAAGTACAGTATGTACTGTATATCTCATTTCATATTGTGTGTCCAATTCATTTCTATATACCACCAGGTCACAAAAGTGTTATTTTAGGCTACTTTAAATATAGAGCAAGTCTAGACTGCGCTCTTTAAAATTCCTACCATTAACAGTAGAGATCTATAAGAATAATAATAATAATAATAATAATGTGAGAGGGGAGGAGAAGAAAATCCTAAGCCAGGCAAAGGTAGGGGAGGCCTCGCTGTCTTCCTCTTCAAACGGAGGCATGCTGAATTTTGCAGGAGAGAGAAGAGGGCGGCAGCCGGGGGGCAACGGGGAGCGCCCCTCTCATCACCCTCCTCCCTCCTCAGTTTTTAACCAGCCTCCCCAGCAGCCGGCGTGCACGCAAGGCAAGCCAAAATAGATAATGAAGAATGTCAGGCTAGAAAAGAGAAAATCACCTCTACCGAGACCAAGCTGTTCCAGAGGACTGGCTTACATTCCGCTGCAACTCGGACTGATTTATTGCAAACCCCCCAACACACACATACACAAACACGCAAGAAAAAAAACAAGTCTAAAGATACACAGCTGGTTAATGCCAACCGGTTGTGACTTGCGATGATGAATGCCATCCCCTTTTTGAATCCGCTGTTTTGTTCTGCTCCGTCGACAAGACGGATCTTTCTTTTAAATCCGTTTCTTCACATGTGCAGATTCCATCATTTCTTATTTAAGTGGACTCTCTAAGAAGCGGTTCTGTTCTTCCTCGCGCCGGGGCGGTCGCGTTATCACGTTTCCTGCCCATGCAGTCGGAGCTGCTGCAGATGGCCGCGTTGGGCCTGCGCTCATCAACAGTAGATCCGGGGTCCATGCAAACCCAATTAAGAATCAATTTGAGCCCATGTCAGACAGCCTGGCGCCTGGAGAGGGATAAATGCTTTTAATATGAGCGTCGTATCATTGTCTCACCGCCTTCCATCGTCTCACATGAAGCGTGCCTGCCAGCCTGCAAGCACGCCCGTGGCTTACGCGTGTGCAGGATGGTAGACCTCTGTGAAACAATCCCACTCTCAGGACATAAATCATGAAATATTCCGGGACAATGAGCTTTTGACAGAAGGCATTTTTTTTTTATTCCGCCTACCGTACACTCGCATAGCAGTCCTCGCCGCCGACGTGAGCTCATGAAATGTGCTTTTGAGTCGAGTCA
The DNA here is from genome assembly GCF_024500385.1 of Phyllopteryx taeniolatus. Lineage (NCBI taxonomy): Eukaryota > Metazoa > Chordata > Actinopteri > Syngnathiformes > Syngnathidae > Phyllopteryx > Phyllopteryx taeniolatus. The sequence continues at coordinate 15,422,584 of NC_084515.1, read as the reverse complement.
AACATGTTTGAAGGGATCGATGCGGCCACCTTGGACGCTTTGCAAAAAAATTCAAATTAAAAAAATTATCACCTTTGCTACTCTGCCATGAAAAAGGTTTAAATCATCCTCTGCTCCTTTCACATCTGCCGCCTATCCCAGTTGAACTTGGGTGAGAAGCAGGTTACACCCCAAACTGGGCATCAGCCAATTGCAGGGCACAAATTCACAAACAACCAATATAAATATCTTATCGCGGCACACTTCCGCTGTGTTAAAGATCGCTGGGATCTGTGTGTAAAAGAGGCTCATGACACACTCGAAAAAGAAAAGCAAGTCCCGACACAACACACACCACAAACAGACTTCCTTTAAGATGCCATTTTTTGCCACAAAATTTTAAAGTAGTTAGGAGGTTGATATTCGGGTATATTATTTCCATCTAAATCCTTACCTACTACAAGGCTGCAGCCCTCTGCTAAGGTCAAGGATTTAAACATTTCTGGAACTCTCCATCCATTTTCCATGTTGCTTGTCCTCATTAGAGTCTTTCCCAGGGAGCATTGGGCAAGAGGCGGGGTACACCCTGGCCTGGTTTCTGGCCAAATTGCAGAATTCCTGGAACCACACCCACAATGTATCCAGATCTATACTCAAAATTGGTGGGTTCTCCCTTGGCCTGTGCCTCATCATTACAAAAACTACGGTGTGAAGGCTTTTCCTCCTTTTTATTTGCACAATCATTCACATAAAAAAAATTCAAATGAAATAAATACCACAATTTCTCATGTAAAATACGCACTCGAGTATAATGCGCACCCCCAAAACGGACTCCAAAAATCCGGAAAATGCTTCTTCCTATGTATAATGGGCACCCATGACCTTCTCTCCATTGATATATTTATATTCAATGAATGTTAGCTATTTTGTTTTTGTAATCAATTCTGAGCAGTAATTTTATTAACTGAGATTTACTTGTTCTTTAATAATGTATGTAATATTGTAGCGTACCCTAGAGTTTAGTTTTAACACTGCAGCTTTAGAACAAATTTATGGCTGTTCTACAACATGTACATCTACTCATGTACCTCATTTCACTGTGAAAGAATTTTCAAACTTTTACGACACCTATGTATAATACACACTATTGACTTTTGTTTGGGGGGAATAAATGTGCATTATATATGAGAAAGTATGGTACTTCAAGGATCAGGAATGAAAGAACACTTTACAGTCTCCTTTTCGCAGCTTCACTGAACCTAACCAGTTTGGAGGGCGTTGTCCTGTCTCATGCCGATCCTAACCCACTACGTACACTGCACCTAGAGAGCAGAGCAGAGCAGAGCTAGGGGGTTGTGACGAGGCTAGTGGAATCTACGTGATCGGAGTGTGAAGAAAAAAATGACCGCCCATACAGGGATGGTAAAAGCACAGATGGTAATTTCACTCATGGAGGCAGCACTTCATCAACAAGTTGCCGAATTACACACACTATTAATGTCGCAGATTTGTGCATGTGTGGCTTGCAGCGGACACGTCGCAAAACAACAAAGCGCAAAAGGTATCGTCGGGACATCTGGAAATGACACCCGAGCGATCGGATATTTTTTGATTCTCCCGAGCATGTTTTTATGGATGTTATTTTGTACACTGAGGACAGAAAATGGAATTGTTCCCACAATGTTGTGGGTATAGAATTCTCCGAAATATCTGTATTACAATTCAAGGGTAACTAAGGGCCCTCACCCAACCCCTGATTAATCCATTCGTTAAGTACAGTACTGTGACCCAATACTTTTGTCCAAAGAGTGCATCGTTTCTTACAGCTTGTTGTGTGTGGACTTCGCCAGACCATAATAGTGTACAGGTCCCGGCGTTGTGTGTATAGTTGCTACAATTGATATGGCGCTCTTCTGGCATCGCTCGCCAGGTTGCACATCACGCTGTGTCTTTTTCAGTCGCTTTCATATAAAGACGGAGCCCGCACTTACAGCTACCGCATGCCGTACCGCAAACTGCACGTGTGACGAGCCGCCATTATCGAGGGAGGCGTCGGTGCCGTTGCCGAGAAGGAGGCGCGGCAACACGACGGAGGCAAGCATGGAGTGCCGTCGTCTGAAGAGATTCAACCGAGCATGAGGATAATCCTTCACTTGGAATACAAGAGGGCGTCAGTGTTATTGATTTCAAAATTGGGGAGCGCTCGATTGGATTTTCAAGCGAATTGAAAGCATGTTGCGCGGCCATTTTCACCGTCTTCACCAAAGGGTGATGGTGATATTTTGGATGAGAACGCAAGCGTACAAAAGGGCTTTGATGACCAGCTACTGACAGTACACCCGAGAAAAACCATCTCGCAGCACAAGTCTCAATCGGTTGGACTTCTTTTATCTTTCTCCCTGGGAAAATATACACTTCAGTCCCGGGCTACTTCAGAGAGGCGTTCACATCTATTTCAGATTGCTTTTTTTTTTTAATACTCAAGTTTTTCTTATGAGCTGCTTCAAAAACCAGTGTCTTCAAACCAACCAACCTCAGACAGGATAATATCGTCCTCTTTGCTGGATTTATTATTTATTGCATCTGTGTTTGGTGTTAGTTTAGGTTTGTGCTCCAGGGTGCTAAAAATAGAGGCGGTCCCAGGCCGCGTGCATGAATGACAGGTTTCCTTTCACTGGCACGCAAAGATGACCCTTTTTTCTCTTTTCCTCAAAAGTTAACCCACAGTACGCTTTAAACCGAGAGATTATTTAAAAGTAAAGTCTTGCATAGCAAGTGAGCTCCAAACAGAAAGATAAATGAGCTACATTTACCTGGAATCATTAGATTATGATTTTTTTTTTCTTTTGTACTTCCTGTAATTTGCCCACTTCCTTTCAACACCGGAACAATGAACGTTTGTTTCCATTTGTGGAAAAGAGTCAACTTGTTGCGTACAAAGCAGTAACACAACACTCGGATAAAGATAAACATCCACCACTTGGGACTGAATTAAAACAAAGTGCTTGAGTAAGCGTTTTAAAATGATCCAGACTGAAAAGCAATTCTTTCTTACTCTGAATATGTTTATTTCAGGGTTGTTATTTTGCTAACAAAAGCGACAGTGATTCTCCATCCTGTTTTCCCCAAATTTAAGTGAGAGGGATGAAGAGCGTCGCTGCACGAGCCAAAAAAAGACCTCGCGAGTCTGGATCCGTGTTTCTTGTCAGACTTGATGTGTTGTACCGAGCTGAATTCGCCCTCTATATTCTTGATCTAACTTCTATCGCTGGAGTTTGCTGTCGACTCAAGTCTCATGGGAAGGGGGTTAGGAGGAACCAAAAAAAAAAAAAAAAATGGAGTTACATTAAGTCCTACTCTACTGTGGCTGAACCCTGAAACCACCTCCAAACAACCTCGAAAGCAACTTGAAAAATGCAGTGGTACAGTAAGTGAAATGGTGACTTCAAAAAGTGCTACTTAGTTATTTGTACTTTACAGCCATTTTCATTCATTCAAACTTTTATTTACATCTTGAGAGATCAATGAGGACAAGCCTTTATTTTCAATAATGTCGACAGGGCAAAACAAAAACAGAGCAAACATGAATAAAAATGACATTCAAAAGCAAAGTAGTTAGTGATCATATTATGGAAATGGTACATGGTATCAATTGTGTTGTGTTTGACTCAAATGTTAGAGCATTTCAGGAATATGCAGCAGTAAAACTGAAAGTGGTTTTCCCAAATTCAGTCTCCGGGGATCTTTGAGCAGTAAACACTCACTTGAAGGTGTTGAGTGCTTTTTTTTATGAGACCAGTTTATTAAAGTGCGGCTGCTGAAAACGGAAAATGATCCAGCGCATATCTCTTCGTACGGATAAAAGCGTCCATCCTACCTTCGGATATAAAGTACAATCAAGACAACTTTGGAAACTTTGAATTACATTGATGACGCGATCCACCGAAAAGCACAAAATGTCACGCTAAATAGTCTAAAAAATTGTTTTGTGAGCATCATGACATTTCTATTTCTTCCAAATACCATTTTGAACATCCCATTTTTCCAAATATAAAATAAAATGAAATGTCAGATAAGACCAGAGACAAACATTGAAAATTGGTCATTTTCAATCCATATGACCCAAAATTGAATGAGTTCTTTCTTGACTCCTGCCTCATTCTCCAGATAACGTTTTGTGAAAATTGGGCGTGTACTTTCTGTACAACTGTCGTTACTAATAAATTGTGATGAAAACATTGTCCTTGTCAGAGGTAATGCAACTCTTTCACTTCAGTTTAAAATTCAACCGCTAGCCTCCGACCACTAATTTATTAATATTTCACAACAGGTTTCCCCATAGAAAATAATGTAATATTTGTTTTCAATTTTTAATTGTCCAGTTTATTGCCATATTGTACTAAGCAGCCAGGGCAGAGAAGCGTTTACCACTTTTCTGGCTATGCTACCACTACGTCGTGATAAATTCCATCGTCATCGTAATTCCCCTTTTTGGCATCACTGGTACCCTTCTGAGGTGGCATCCCCAAAAGCTCAAGAAAAACATGTTCATTCAATCCTCTAGATGAGCACTATGATAAAGTCTCATGAGATATCCTTAATGCTCTGTTGAGGTTGACATGATGTCCATTTTCACATACAGTAATGTTTGGTTGGTTTCCAAATGTGAATGCTGAGGTTCCACTGTACATTTTGAAACTAAGTTCAGTATGTTTTTTTGTTTTTTTTAAATAAATGCCACTCAGTGCGTGTCGACCTCAGAGCAAAGGACACGATGCTGCAAAACCCAGATTATAAACATCCTTCAGATACCACATGGTGGCTTGGATGGAGGGCAATTGGGTTTGACGGGTACCAGGAGATCTTTAATCTGTCATCTACGGGGCAATTGAGGGCAGCACAGCGTACAATTCCCACCAGAATCTTCCCAAACAAGCCACGTTTGCTGCTTGGAGCACACTTGTTGTTCCAGCAACCGTGGACGAAACGAGTTTGTAAACAAGGGCATTTGCTGCACTGGTAATATAGTTAATGCTCGGTGCTACAATCAGATTGCAGGATTATTAGCGGCTCGGACGTAGGACTTTCAGTCGCCTGGTAATGTGTCTGAAGTTTGGTCCAGTTTATCAAGCTAACAACGTTTCACACCCATGATATGAATCATGAAAAGTGGTAGTATTCAATTGCTGTCATTTCAGTCATTAATAAGGAGTGACAATTTGCGTCAATTGCATATCTACATACTCTTCAATGAAGAGTTTGCATTAAGTGGGGTACACACATACCGACAATAGGGTCAAATATGAACATTTTCCCCTCCCTTGCGATCAAAGTCGGCAAAAGTCTCCAATGAAGTTACCATATAAGCTAACAGTTAGCCTAGCTTTTTCTATTTCGTCTGCTAACATTACTTTTTCTGGTTTGTATTTTCCGGCAGGCTCGAACTTGTTTTATTTCCATGCTGAACCACTCTTCTTGTTTGAAAGTTCATGAAGACAAATGACCTTCCTCACACTCTCTATACAGCAGAGAAGCAAAACATCAAAGAACAATATCAAGAGGAAAATGAATTATTGAGAAGAGCAGAAGTGCATAAACAAATACGCAGGGATACGATTTTGTACCGCAAGTAAAGACAAAATCCTCTGAACTGCTAGGGCAAGATTGATTATAGCGGAAATAATCTTATCATAAAATGTGCTTTCCTTTGTGGGTTAACATCATAATTGGTCTTTTCCATTCCTGGGCAACCGCCATGGATGTCAAGATCATGATAAGGTTGACCCTTTTTATCCGCCTCGTTGCTCACCAAGCTCCAGCGAGCTGGAATAAACAATAAGCCGGGATATGGATGGAGAATTCCTCAATGCGGAGAAGCTGCGGTATTCCTGTCTGCGTGGAACAAGAGCATTTATCGAATCATCCTTTAATTCCACCACCCCCCCCCCCCCCCCCTCCCCCTCTAGCCTCAATAAACGACTTCTCTCATATAGGATGGGGATCGCCTTTGAGTTTGAAGCGTTTGATCATAATGAGCAAAACCACTTCGTAATGACTCGGGACGTATTCACCGCAGCGTTCCCAGCTATATAGCCTACCCTCTAATTCACCACACCCCACGTTATTCTGGAAGCTTTGTCCACACGCTCGCACAAGACGACACGGTTCAAAGACAAACACGTTGTGAGTGACTCGAACCCTCCAAACGGTGTCTCCCTATGGGGCCTCAAACCCACAAGATCACTAACAACCCCAAAAAATGTAAACGACACTTATGTAATGCAGCGCAAGTTTGGAAGTCTGAGGAGGTGAAAGAATGTTCTATTTACACGCAGACTGATTCTTTTTTTTCCTCTTTCCGCTGTCGGTTTTCAAGCATGAGTTGCAAAGCTTTATTAGCCTTTTTAAATAAATTAGAAAACGCCTTTTAAACGGATCCATATGCTAAAGTCACATGTGACCATTAAACACATTCAGAGTGCAGCACAGCAACAAAGTGGGATGTTTATTGTTCCGGTTTTTAATTATTGCAGACAAAAGCGGTAACCTAGCGATAATGAGCAGTCGTCGGTAATGTTATGTTTAGCGTCCCCTACTCCTTTCCCCACTCCACAGTCATTAAAGTATATTAGGTGAGCAAAAGCAGGACTCGAATGTGGAAGTTAAGCTACTGGTGGGAAACAGGATTTGTTCTGGTATTGATATAGTTTTATACATGCTAAGAGTTGCGCATTTATCACAGATAGATGTCTGATAAGTTAAACAGGAACTAAAAATAGAAGTCAGCAAAGGTAAGCTTACCATCGCTGTCCGATGGAGGACAACCATCTACTGTGTGTGACACGTACATTTGTTGACCGCAACCATCAGATGCACTGCTGATTCAGTCGCGACCAGTTTGCTGTCTACAGAAGTATAACATGATTTCGGCTCTGAGACTAAGAGCTACATCCAAGCACACTTCTGCTATGTATGTGGCACGCTTTTGTCAAACTAACCCAAGGATCAGGAATTATTGCACTTTTTCCATACAAATATTCACTAGAATTATGACTTTACAATTACGTTAGCTTAAGTTAAAGATAGACTACGGCGCGTTCCGACTTATGCACACATTTGGGATAAGTCGCCTCTGTAGGAACGGAACTCCAGTAAACCGAGGACCCCCCCCCCATACTCTTATTTTTTTGTGACTATTCATTTACCGGAGCGATTTTTTTTTACATTTCATTTAAAATTACATTAAACCTGTTCACACAAAACCTGAGCAGTTCTACATTTTTTATTTTGTTCGCGCAGATGACCTTAAGGTACGTACCGAACTGTGACTTTTGGCGTACCAGTACAAGCCTACTCGGTCCGCATCCAATTTTATTGGTCCGACGTCTTCCCCTATGCTAATCTCAGCCACCAAGGGGCATATTGCTACAGTACTGTATCTGCGACTTAGCAATAACATGGTTCAGTTCATTTCTTTCTTTGGTGATACAGTCAGCGGGAGCATCTTTCAGCATTTGCATACAGTTTATAAGGAAACAGCAATTTGGAGTTTTCATGATGAGGTCCTTTAAACCTTGTTATTTACTGCACGGGGGCCTGTTGCTGCGACGACACGTCTTTCCAGCCCTCCGATGAAGAGGTTTTTCTTAGATTCTTATGTGAGCTTTTATTTTTAGGGGGTTTTGGTCACAGGAGAGAATGACAGGTTGCCAAGCCAAGCATTTTCTCACGCTGAGAAGAACAGTTTGTATTTCTTCTTGCTTTTGTGTGTGTGTATTTACATATTCACTGTACTCACCGCAATGAATGAGACACCCGTCCAGGGTGGGTTGACACTTTCACTCGTGGTCCATACATAAACATTATTTCTCTCAGTATGATGATGTGAGCTTGTAAATTCAGTCTGCCTCACTCATCTTTTCACTTTCCACCTGGTGAGCATGACCCAAATCTCTTGAGTGTGGCCAGGCGTCTGTTTTGATACCGAAGCACGGGTAACAGAGACCACTCACCCCGGCTATGTATTTTGGCTCATGAGAGGGAGCCAAGTGACATTTCAGACATTAATAGATCCACATTTGGCGGTTAAGTATTTGTACTCGGACTGACTCCTCTTAAGCAAATACATCCTGAATTAAATGTCTGAATTCACACCACGGAGGCAGCTCTTTATTATCAATGCCGAGGAGCTAAAAATAGTAGGATAATGAAAACTCCTGCTAACCGTACACGAGATTTTATAAAAATGAAGCGATGTGGGGCTGAAGTTTCAAAAACCTGGAGGAGAGCGTCACCACAAAAGCTGGCTTCCAGCTGTGCGGATTGTTTCCTTTCGTGTCGTCTGACTGCTAAGACAACTTCACATGGTGTTTGGAGGCATAATGACAGAGCGCAGACAGCTCATAAAGAAAATTGCATTTTGTCATGACAATCGGGATGAACGGCACCAACAGACATTATACATCACACAGTGAAAATGGTTGCCACTCACCCTTTTGTGTGCTGACTAAATAAAATACTTTTCATCTCCATTTTTTAATGGTCTTTTATACCCCGCAAAGGGCATATCCAGACTAAATTGCTTTGGTTGTTTTATAGGCAAACATGCTGTTGTCCGGTTAGCCATTAAGATTAGATCATATTTGCCCACAAATGGAATTTTAATGCTAATGTGTTCCAGCTTACAGTAATGCACTCTCAAGTTCGGAGTGGTAATTCCAGCAAGAGAGCTTAATCACGGCCCCAAAAAGTCAGTTGGGGTTTCAGTTTTAAATCCCCTCAGGGACATTAAACAACATTAAAAATACAAACAATCCAAAAATCTTCTTTGAAACCATCAGAGAATGCGTGGTGTGATTTGCAAACTATACATCTCAGGGGCATTAATTGACTACATTAATTTAGTGTTGCTATCCACTGAAAACCGAATACTCCCTTCCAGTTTCATCCATCCATCCATTTTCTGAGCCGCTTCTCCTCGCAAGTGTCGCGGGAGTGCTGGAGCCTAGTCCCAGCTATCTTCGGGCAGGAGGCGGGGTACACCCTGAACTGGTCGCCAGCCAATCGCAGGGCACACATAAAAAAACAACTCACATACACACCTACAGGCAATTTAGAGTCTTCAATCAACCTACCACGCATGTTTTTGGGATGTGGGAGGAAACCGGAGTGCCCGGAGAAAAACCCACCCAGGCACGGGGAGAACATGCAAACTCCACACAGGCGGGGCCGGGGATTGAACCCCGGTCCTCAGAACTGTGAGGCAGACGCTCTAACCAGTCTCCTACCGTGCCACCCCTTCCAGTTTCATTAAATAAATAGAAAAAAAGACAAAAAAACACATCACATGGTGTATGGCAAAAGCTTCTCATTTAAGCGTCACTTACTTGTCCATGATACCTTGTTCCAGTTTTGGTGAATATATTATTGTCAAATTCAAAACGAGCGAATATTTGCATAAAAACCCAAAACAAAAGCCAACAACAAGAAAGTTGATCAGTTTGAAAATTAAATACCTTGTCTTATACAAGCTGAAAAGGATTTGCAAATCCTTGTATTCTGTCCCAATCAAACCACACATCACCTGACCGCCATCTGCAAATTCTGTTTGGCGCTTGACTATTATTTTGTGAACCGGAGCCCTTGACTTTCTATAATTATCTTTAAGGTCTGATGCGATCATTTATTAATATAATCTTTGATGTTCTTTTGTCAGGTTTGCAAGATAATTTGGGTTAGAAATGCCCAGGATGCCGGTTTTCAAGTTATTTTAGTTGGTCTTTTACGCCTGGCAGAAAAGACGGACGGACTTCTCATTAATATTCAATATGTAAATAAGCTTTCCACTGATTGGATTGCCATTTACCTTAATTTGACTAATAGCGTACATACCGGACATGTATTAACTTTTACAACCGACAGCTGCAAACAAGTACGACATACCAGACGCGCCAATTTCCTTGCTCATGATTCTCCAGGCCGGCTCATTTTTCAGCAGGCGTGCCAGATGCCCACAAGCAGCCACGATCATTATATCTGCCATCGTTTGAGGACGTTGTGAGTGATGCAGCGTATTTTCGTCGCCGACTGGCTGTCGGGACGCAGCGACACGCGAATTTGAGTTGTGTGGGCTAGTACTTGAAACTTGAATATTAATTGGCGAGCCGACGTCACAACGTCGCCGAATTCAGATCCTCCCGCTTTGCAAGTGGTTTGGTTTTCAAAGGCTACTGTATACAATTGACAAACCTCATGGATCTCAAACTTAAACCATTTCACAGACACATTTTGATCTACATTATGCATAAAACAGTTAAAAAAACAAAAGGGAACCTTTAAGTCCATCATTATAATATGTTGTCTGTTTCTGTGTTTAGCAGCTTTCCAATGATATCAATGTTTTGAAAATAGGATATATATATATATATATATATATATAATATAGTTAGCAAAGTTTAAGATTAAAAGGTGACACCGAGAGTCTCAGCCCTATTGTCTTTGCATTAAGACGCTGCGTAGAAATTTAAAAAAGAAAAAAAAAACGGTTTAAAGAGTCATAACTTTCTTATTATTTGTTTCAGAAAACACTGAATATGTCATTGAATCATCTTTAAATGAGCTGTCTGACAATACTGGTCTTTTACACGTAGCACATAAGCTAACAAGCATAGCATCCCTTCCGCGCCTTACTCGTCTCCACTTCGGTTTAATGCCGTCATTAAACATAAGTAACCAACAAACTAACTACATATATAGCCAACTAGTTCCGTTTTAGCACACTAATTAATCTGGATAAGAAATAAGAAAATGAGCTAACTCGCCAACTCCAGGGATTAGTCGTAGGCTGAATTGACGTAAATCCATTCCGCCTCCGATGAGGACTCCAAATGGATTTGAAGGGACTCCACTCCATGTTTTCCTGGCGTCTGTGTCCAGCCAGCTGCTGCAGAGCGTCGGTCGGCTCGGCTGCTGTCTGCTTGCTCAGTCATCCTCTTGACTGCCGTGCGAGTGGTGTGGATGCGACGCGCGCGAGAAGGGGGGTGGGGGGCGGCCGTGCAACGAAAACCCCGGAGCTCATCGAGGATTTCATCTCAACACTTTGCAAGCGGGCTTCAACGACCCTTCAGACCCACTTCGCCGCGACCTGGCTCGGGACTTTTTCCCAAATCCACCTCGTCTCATTGGAGCGTGTTTGCCCACTCCGACCTCTGTTTAAACCGATACACGCGGGGCATGGTGCTTTACTTTTGAACCCCTCCACTTCCTCCCCTCGCTTATGGAGCTATTCGTCCCGACCTGGATGTACCGACGTGGGGCGGAGCGTCTACCTGCCACCGCCGCCTGTCCGCTGTGAGGCGACCCGAACATGCAGCCGAGCTGAGCCCTGATCTTTTGTGCGACCCGGAGCTCAGTTTGTGGGGGCCCCCCCTATTCTGAAACCAGACCAGCCGAGTTTTTCATCCGAAATTCACACTGCTTCATCCTTCTAGCACAGTAAGTAGCAGCCTCCCTCAATCAATACATGACGTTTAACCACAGAGTGGGAGAAGTGGCTCTTTGGCAGACTTTGGAAAATGTTCAATAATAGCAGTAAAAAAAAAAAAACAAACAAACAAACAAAACAAAAAAACAGCAATGTAGAGTTTGTCTCTCTCCTTTTTAAAAATAAGAATTTCAATGAAAAAAACAACAACATTTGTGGCTGGTCAAGTGCAGTAACATTGTGCATCTCCTCCCCGCACACACTTTGAACAACAGCTAAGTAGCTGGATGCCAGTTGCTGTCTCCATTTACCTCTCCATCTTGCAGCTATAAAATAAGATCATTGCACAGGACATGTATAATTCACGGAGCCCCGTGCCAGCCATGCGAGATGATGGCAGACACACACACACACACACACACACACACACACAGACAGATGCAGTTTTTACAGACTGGGGTGCAATATCTGCCCCCCCCCCCCCCCCCCCCCCCCCCCCTCCGCCCCCTTTACGTGACGCTTTTTCAGAGGCAAGATCCTCCTGAGAGCAAGGCCCCGCTGACACATCAAGGTTAAATCACATTTAGGCTCAATTCGCGTGGACAGCGTTCAATGGTGGGGTCGTGCTGCAGCGTTATGTAAGGCAAACGCAGTCAAGTATTGGCTCATCAATTACAAGAACTCTTTCTGGAAGATGGTGGAGTGTGTGGCTCCATTTTCAAAGGTCAGTGGTCACAGAGAGAAGTCTCGTGGCTTGCAGTTTCCACCTTTAAGGTGATGGCCCTGGTGGTCTTCTTCCACACCACACTCATCCGAACATGTCTTTATGTGCACTGGGGCACAAATGCAAGCATGCCATTGTCCAAAATGTCTCGGTGGCGGATCCTTAATACGACTAATGTGCATGTAGTTTGGATTTGAATGTGCCGTCACTGTTGAGTGGTTATTTTTGGGACCATTGTTGGTATTTTGGACAGCTTAAACCTGACTACAACCGTAAAAAGCAACAAAGAAACCAATATAATAATAATGAAAATAGAAATTGAATATAAGGAATGATGGGTAGAATATACTGGTGGCATTTGAAAAAAGCTGCAAATAATTGTCTACATATCATAACATTTTCGTTTTTATTTCCTGAGTGCAACTAATGTGCACATTATTTAATGCTTCATAACAGTTGTGTGATTTTGGAACAGACACAAGCCTCATTAGAAAAGCAATAATAAAGAAAAAAAATATGACGTTAAAGGCAAGACATGTACATTATGTTGACGATTAATCTTGAAGTAATTTAACAAAAAGTTGCAAAAAGGTGTACTACAATCATGGTATATGTACATATGGTTAAAATGAGATTTTCCAAGAATTGTAACGCATGCATGAGTGAAGCCACCGTTTTTTGAAGCTGAATTCTTGCTACGGTCTCTCTTGCTAATGATACCTGTGGATCACGGGCCTTTTCAGTTTGCCAAGTCCTCTGAGAGCCAAACTGAATTTATGAAGAAATATGATGCAACAGAGTCACTGATGAGTGACTGCATAGTGGTTCACTCTGCCCTGCCTTTGGTGCATGCAGCGTGGGTTCAGTTCCCACGCGGCTGGCGAACCTGAACAGGATAAGATGGATGGATGATGCAGCAGTGGAACAAATATTTATTATTCCATGTTGAGATAATTTGTTTGCTTTTTATGACAGTTCCTCTGAGGTTTTATTTTTTTAGAATTGCATAGCGGGCCGTATTAAACGCTCCACCATGCCGTATATGACGCACGGGCCATAGGTTCCCCCACCCTGTAGTTCAATTTAAGTGGACTTACTCATTTTTAATTGTTGATTTAAGATTTGGGAGGAAGGGGTCTATACGCGAGCACTTAATGGGTCAATCCATGAATTAAGAGGTGTGTCCCAATACTTGTGGTGCATGTAATGTATGTAACAGCTGTCAGGGTGTGTAAAAGAGGAGCAGTTGTTTTTTTCTGGGTGGTTCCACGCCAGCTCATGCATTATTATTACGTCATCTGCAAGTTGGGAGATGACAAATCCGGGTTGGATTTTTGAAGTTTGATGTTTTGGCCTAAACCAAAAGTCCTCCTGGGTTGGTTGAAGGAAGGAAGGAGGAGTAGGAGGTGCAAGGTCCATTCTTTGACGATTGTGTTTGGGGGGGGAAAAAAATCCTGCTTTTCAGCTCTCGCAATGGATTGTGGGACAGTAGGGATTGAAAGAGAAAGCGAGAGAGGGTTGAGGACAAATGTTCTGTTACATTCGCACCACATACACACACACGCTCTCGCTACCTCAACGCCATCTCTCACCCAAGCCAGGCATGCTGCTCGGGTCCATTTGTCTGTGTTGTCCTGGGAAGGAAGTGCCATCTCGCCTGGCGCAAATGGTTTCAATGCAGCCGAGTGTGAATTCTAGCGGCTTTTTGTAACTTGCCATTTCCATTTCAAAGTGTCTGCATTTCAATAGGGAGAACATGAGCTACCAGCACCCACCCCCACGCCCTCCCCCGACCAAGCTCTCCTCACTCCCTTCTCCACTCTCCTTCACCCTCCTCTTCCTCTCAAGCAGCCTCGTCCTGCTGCCGATGGACGATACAGACTGCGTTTTTTTTTTGTTTTGTTTTTTTCTTGGAACAGGCCGCATTTTGTTTGTGATTGTGATGCACTGAGAGAACTTGTTGGCTGTAATCTAAATCATCAAAAGCCTTTTATAGTAATTTAGCGGGGACGTTGGCCACCTTGGATCGCCTGCCACCCCCCGCCCCTCAGGCACACATCTACAAAGATTTGATCTTCAAGGCAAAGAATAAAGCATCCACTGTGTGCATACGCAAGTTGATGAAAATGTGTTTACCCACTTTGACTGGTAGTTTGGCTACAGAAATCTAAAATAGCTGGAGGGAATTTTCTCCCCACTCTGTATGGCTGCAAAGCTTTGGAGCTTGGTGTGACACTGAGCAACTGATTGTCTGCAGCAGAAATAATATTTATTTCACTTTATGTGCAGCTATTGTGAGCAAAAAGACTGTGACAAGACTTTCTTTCATGTCTTTTCTTTTTTCTTTTGGGTGGGATAAAGAGCAAATATTCACAGTGAACTAGGAGTTAGCAAGCGTGCCTCACAGTTGTGAGGTTCTGGGTTTGAATCTTACCTCTGGCCATCCTGTGTGGAGTTTGCGTACTCTCGCCGCTTGTGTGGCGGGTTGTTTGTCTTTATCTACGATATCGGGAGTGCTTGATGACTCTGCATCATTTGCATGTTATTGTCACTGTATCAGCATTACCACACTACCGGTACACTTACATTCCTCAATTACTTTCTCCGTACATCTGTCTTTATGTGCTAAAAGTCTGTTTTGTTATAGTGACTTGTTTGCTGTAGTACTAATACGAGTAGCTTCAACTACCGGAGACATATTCCTTGTATGTTCTTAACATACTCGGCCAACCAAGAGGATACTGATTTTGAATGTGTCCTGCGATTTACTGGCAACCAGTACACGGCGTGCCCTGCGCAATTACATACATATTTACATTTTTTATTTTACTTTTTTTTTTTTAACAAGCATGAGGTGTTAATATACCTTTTATACACTTAATACAGGAATACCTATAAAATGCTACTAGGCCACATAATTATTTTCCTTAGGTGGCGATGTAACCTAATTCATCACAGTACTGTAGTAAATACATAATTACAGTCAATATTTATATGACATACTCTTGTTGGCGATAAACAGAAAGCAAACAAATGAAAAACAGCATGTAACTGAGTTTGTCGTCTTGTATTCTTACGCTCGGTGCACACAAGTTCATTGTGCACTTAAACCTCCTGACAACCTCGTATGTGAACTGAGGACCTCCTGTATCACTCTTCAATCACATTCCTGTTCCCGCTCCGTTGCGTGTCTGTCAGGTCTTTATTTAAATTGATTGAGTTTTTAAACTTGCATAGGTTAACTTCTCTTCATACTTGCAGTTAACATTGCTCGTACAGCTAATCAAGGTTTTCGATGACAGTTGAAGCCTGGACCAAGTTAATACGCTCTTTGTTGTTTCCATTTGGAAAGGAGAACAACTTGGAAGTCAACCAGTGTCACAGAACACAAAGTTTGTGTCTTTGGACTCCTATTGTGCAACTCAGCAGGCTATACTTCCAGGGCCAAAAATCTCTAAATTATACATCAAACGACGACTTAAAGAACTAGAACATGTCCTTTGGTTTAATACGGCTAAGTGCACGCATGTGTGCTGTAGAAGAGAGCGCCGGCTTGCAGTTCTTTTTGTTCCGAGCAGTTTGAGCTAAGGAGAAGGAGTGGGGAGAAAAAATGGCAGACGCTCACTTGCCATCTTCACTCACGGGGCGTGGGCTTTGACAGCTGTCTTGTCTAATTCCTTTTGACGCGCTCGCACTGAAACGTTGGACAACAAATGGACAAAAAGGCAAGGAGGAGAGCCCGCCATGAATCATCGCTGCCGGTCAAGACGGGACACTTGTGTTCAGATCACAGGATGCGCAATCGACCGCAGAGATGAAGTGGGACCTCGAAGGTTGACCCCTAATTTATATTTATATTTCTAAATATCTTTCACATACATATCGATGGAAATTGATTTCATCTTCATTCGACGGCCTCATCAAACATTTATCAACGATAAAGGCAATGTTTTAAATGACATCTTAAAATTCGAAGCTGTGTTAAAAGAACTATTAGTGCTCGTCTTTATGAGACAAACACAGTAAAATGTGACCTCAGCCTTAATCCTGATGCTGTGCATATAGTAAATACAGCTCCTGTTAGTAATAATAATAGCTTGGATTTATATAGCGGCTTTCAAGAGAACCAGGGCCACTTAACAATAACTCATGGGTGTAATTAAAACATTAAATATGTTAGGAGCACCATGTTAGCAGAAGATTAGCTAGACTTGGCCGCCCACCAGCTGCTAGCCAGCTGGCTTGACAGCGAAACCGCACCTTGATGGAAGCTTCCAGTAGATGTCCAACAGGTAGGCGAGGCTCCTTGTGGGGTTGACGCCTTCGCTACAAAGCGGGGTAGTTAACTTCTCAAGATGATGCACGGAAAGTTCTAGATCGCTATTGGTATAGTGGTGTTAGTTAACAGCTAAACAGATGGTAACGGCTAGCTGCTCAACGTAAGGTATAGTAAGTAAATAACGATAGTCTTTAGCGATTACAGTATGTGTATTTGAAAAATTAGAGTATCTCTTCCATGTATCACCGAGTCAAAACAGCTATGCCATTCTCGTTTTATGATGATTATTCTTGACTTATTACAGCTTTGCCTATATTGTACTGAGAAGCCAGGACAGAGACGCTAATATTTGCTACTACGCTACTGTCACATTACATTTCCAAATCTACGGTCATCCTCATATTTGTCCCCTTTGTCATGACTGGTATTACAAGAAAAGCCAAAGAAGAAGCATAACAGTTTATACTTGAGTTACTCCCAGAGCTGAAGAGACCTTCGAGTCTTATTTTTCATGAAATTGTTGGCTGAACTGCGAAATCGACAGCATCGTTGAACTTTAAACGTTCCACTATAGGTTACATAGAAGGCTTTTGTGCAACCACTCCTCCCATGAGCTCGCCACAAGTGTGCTATTATCTACAATGACTTTTGACTTAACTCACATAGGCCAGCGTTCCGCCTTGTTTACGTGTGGGAGGGCTCGAGCGGTAACAGATCGCGGAAGTGCGCGGTCAGGTCAACGCAACGTGGTTGTTCACTTTATTGAAAGGTTACTCAAGAGCTATTGCTCTGCTTCGTTCTTCTTGCAGCACCCCTCAATTACCGCCATCAACTGGGAAGACAAAAATTCCAGGCTAATAACATTTGTCACCTGCAAAATCAATGACAGCATTGACTGTGGTATTGACAGAAGGAATTGTGGCACTGGATTAAATTGAAAGTCCTTTAATCTGTTCAGATCTCACATAAGAACAACACATTACAACAGTACCTGGTGACATTTCACAGAGATATAAATATCAGAACATGTTGAGATGTTTGGATTGTCCATGTTTAATTAATATCGCTAACCAAATGCTCAGTCTGGTTCAGATCTGGTTTAGTTCTGACATTTAGTTTGTTTGACATTATTGCATCTGACCTTGCACGCACATCAAATTTATTTCAAATTCAATCAGAGACAGTTTATGTATTATTTTTTTCCCCAAATTTTGCCCACAGTGGCGTTTTTATTCCATCAATTTATAATAATTTGTCCATTTGTGTAGCAGATATTATTAGTGTACAGATCACAGTTTACAAAAGTACTTGATGTAAACAGTTTTCATGGATTTATTCCTTTTTTTTTAAGGACTGATGAAACTATATTATATACTAACTTCCCCACTGGGGAGAGCAGCTTCCGTATTTCTGCAAATAGTGATGTTTAGTTATTCAACAGCAGATGCGGGGAGATGTCCGTTAATAGTGTGCAAAAGCATTTTTGGAATAATATTAAACACATTTTACTGGTTTATTACAATTCATATAGACTCAAGATGAAATAAAATCGGGACAATTGTGGTGAAAATGTAGAGAAACGGTAAGAATGATGCAGACTGAGCAGAACAAATAAGGCCGGTGGCTTCCACAACAGAAACATGTGGAGCGATCACATGTGAGGGTCTACTAAAACAAAAATTGCCATGAAAGGCACCACAAAGACTCCACATAATGGAAGCTCATTTAAAAAAAATATATATAATTGCACGGGGACCTCTGAAGACTCCACAAAGGGACCCCACAACATAACCCTATTGGTACAAACTCCAAACATTCCACATGGATTCTTAATGATGAAAAATCCATAACTCTGTTTATCATACCTGTCTCTACCTCTATTTTTAGGAAACAAATACCCCTCTCTAATTTTGAATTAAAGATGTTCCACTTCCAACCAAATTTTTCTTCCTGTTTAGTTCCTGTTTAACTTTCCCCTGTAAACTGTTTAGGTGGCTGAATGGTCGGGTCTGAATTAATTGCACACTCGGTTGGCTGCAGCACAATATTGTATAACAAAGCAACTGCACACCCATAATTCCACATTCCACATGGATGCAATCTAATGACGCTAAATCCACAAGTCCATTTATCATACCCGTTTTGACCTCTAATGTTGTTATGTTGGATTAATAGGCATGCGTTTACGTTTAATGAGTATTGTTGTTTTGGAGTGACGCCAGAATGTCTTTCAAGGTTAGAGGTTGTAGGCCTCGACTATTCTCCGCAGGCGTGATTGGCAGGTGAAGTTTGATGGGAAGACAGATGTAAATATATGCTCCTTGGCAGAAGCCGTTTTGTTTATTCAACAAAGTGCTTGCTTGGTGAGCTTTTCGTTGAACTGTGAATCCCCAACTTGGCTGTTAGGTGACTCCCACACCCAAATACAAAGAGACAAATGACTGGAATGATTATGTGTGAGGCTAGTTAACGTGATGGATGAGTGCATGGTGGTGAGGACATCGACGGGGGCGGTGGGAGGAAACCCTCGCCTGTACTACCACCTCCTGCGTTCGAAATGACGGTTGACTTTCCCCCACTGCTTTTAAAAGGGATCTTTAATGATCAACAGAGCCGCGGAGCTTAAGGTCTTAAATGGGGGCGCCCACATGCACTCCTCCGCAGCACCTCGGTGCTGTCAAAGGGGGTGATGCTGTTTTAAAAAGGAGCTTGTTGCCTTGAGTGATGGATCATCACAGGTCTGTTTGGGCCGTGCGTTAACCCTTTGCTGTTTGCAAATCTCTCCCCATTGGGGACCTGTCGGCAGTGCGTGATAGATGTGTCCCGGGTCTTTAGGCTCCATCTATCAGAAGATTAGCACTGACCTGTGAGTTGTCCGGGCCGCCCTCAGAGCGCCGTTTTCCCAACTCTCTCCCCTGCCATTAGCGAATGAGCACGTCGCTTTTGTTTCAAGTGGGTGGGGGGGGTTTGGCATAGTAAGCCTGTGTTCTTCATGTGGTGCCATTGCAGGTCGCAGGAAGTGTGTGTGTTAAAAAAGGTCAGCGTGAGGCGCTTCTGACGGGTCATTCATCTTCCTGTGCTTTGTCTCGTCCTCCAAATTCCTAAATAATTTTATGTAATTATCCAAGAAATTGTGGTTTCATTTCATGCTCCACTGCAGAGGAATGTCTCCCGATGATCCCCCTCCCTCTACCTTGCTCACCCCACATCCTTCCGACGTTATTCTCCATTTCATATAAAAATGTAAATCACTCTGCTGATGTAGTGTGACGGTATTATTTCTCATTTGGCCCAAAAAAGGGAAGAAATGGTACATTGTCGGCTCACAACCGTGTTTCATTTCCCACATGTGCAGTCCGCAGCTCGCTGTTCTTTGATTGACAGCTGGTATTCTTCTGTCATTTGCGAAGTTACTCAGTCGAATTAATGGCAAAAATATTTTAACTGGAATCAGTCCTTCGCTTCCATATTTAGCGCGCTGGCGCTGCCGTGCTTGAATGTCACCTCCTACGATATTGCACTGCTGGCACTTTTTTAATGCTTTCTCAAATATAGAAATAGTACTTGCAATGTTGTCATGGTGGTTGTACAGATAAGTCTGTTTTTTTTTTTGTCATGCTCATAAGAGATTCACCCTGAAAACTGAGCTTCAGTTACTTAACATTAACTGCTTTATTTAAACAAAAGTGCAGTGCGGAATGGAATGGAATGCCGAGGCTCCCAGCTAATCCTATTCAAATTCAAATGCAAAGGCCATTCGTAACAAGCTGAAGTAACTCCATCCCCTTCTTGTGAAGCTAGTCAACATATGAATGCAGTCAGGCAATTAACGAAAAACTCAATCGAAGAATTGTCATTTCTGTGGAAAAAAAAACCGCAAGTCCATTTATGCGACCTGTTCGAATCGAGCCCTAATGCTCTAAATACCCATCCCTACTTCTAGATAAAAATGTTCAGCTTTCTTGCTATTAAGCTCCCATTCAGATTTCCCCTGCGGTGTGTTTAAGCAGCCAACTAAGTCCAGTCTGAATTAACAACGTTCTCTGTTGGTTGCTGCAAAATTGTTTTGGACAAATCAACTGTACGACATAATCAATGAGTTAAATTTCACGAGTGACAAAATTCTTACTGATAAAGTCCATTGATCACACCTGTCTCAACCACTAATATAGTAACGACAAAAATACCTATCCCTACTTTTTAGGCAAAGGTTGCAAATTTTCTTCCTGTTAAGATTTCACCAGCAGCCAGCTAAGTCCGATTAGAATTAATAGCATCCCCTGTTGGTTGCTGCCATTTTGTGTTAGCCAAAGCAACTGTACGGCATAAAAATCAATAACATTAACATGATCGGCAGAAGAAGTCAATGTAAGATTCCCGTCTTGACCTCTAATGTTATGTCAGATTTAAAGGTGCATATTTTCTTTCGTCCAATAGCCATTTGAGACAAGCTCTTATCTTGAGGTGACGCCGGCTTGTTTTTCAAGGCGAGAGGTCATCTCCCGAGCCTTTGACAGTTCTCGGGGCCCGTGATTGTCAGGCATTGTCACAAAGGATGGGAAACAGCGGCAGGATGTATGGCCCGGAATGGCACGGCTTGCTTTCACAACGTGTCAGCTCACCCGCCGTCTTGCTCTGGCTACGTGTCGGCGGAGTCGTCCCTCCTCGGCGCCACCGGGGAGCAGCTTTCAAGGGTAATTTTGGCAGCTGCTGTAAGCAAAGCTTTAAATCTAGGTTTCGTCCTCAGAAGCATTACGTTGACAACCCCTCAAAAACAAAACACTGAATATATGGAATAAGAATTTGGCTGTGCTAATTTGTTCCATTTTAAACTTTTGCAGAGGCCAGGGGGCACCGATAATCGGCATCTTGATATTTGAAGGGTTCTGATGAAGTTCTGTTGGCTAATTGCTTCACAGCGGAGTTTTAATTAGGAGACATAATTATTCTGTCATTCAGAAGCTGAGCATAGTCACGTAAGATATGTTTTTAAAAGGATAAATATAATTATGTGTCCTTGTTGCCAAGCTAAGCACAAACATAATCTTCTATAAATTTGTTTTTTTGTGTGCTCACACTATTGATAAACATATTTTAGAATGAAACCTTTAATGTTGAAAACTATCTGTTTAAGGACATTGTTCTACCTCTGATTTGTTTGGATTTAATTTACATTTTTGTTCCTTGTTCCTCTGTATATGCCAGTGCGGCATAGTGACGGACAGAACAAATGAATGATCTTCTATTAGATGGCAGGAAGTAAATACAGTAATTCATGTATCCACTTTTTGTGACATTTTTGTTTGTTGGTGTGCCGTGAGATTTTTCAATTGTAAAATATGTTCCTTGGCTCCATAAAGGTTGGAAATCACTGCTCTAGTCAGATCGTGGATTCTAATAGCTCAGGCCAAACCAGCATTACAACATGACAGAAATAATGGGTGCTAACTTACTGTAATTAAATTACTTTATTTTTAATCAAATTACTTCACCCACACTGAAACTTTAGAGCATGATTCGACAGAACGGCGGCATGTTTACGTCCAACCGTTTGTGCTACTACTAGCTTGCTAGGTTACATAACATTTTATTGCCTGCTTGTGAGCTGTATCGTAGTAAAAGTACGTGAACGTACCTCAATCAAGCCTCAGACGAACGTCCTCTCCTGTCCTGAGCACCGGTGACCACCAACACACGTTTTCCCCCATTTTGTCCTTATAATACAGTCGGACATCATTGATCGGATCGGGGAATTATGACATTAAAGCTGATCAGCCGATCAGCATAAAATGCTAAATATCGGCCGATACCGATCGGCCCGATAAAATCGGTGTAAAGTCTAATACTGACGTCTCTCATGACGGCGGTTCGACGTGTGGATTTTTACTGCATTTTTACCATTTCTTTGTCTAAGGCATAAAATTGACAAAATGTTTTCTTTTTTTGTTTTTTTGTCAATTTTGCTTTGCTACAAAAAACACAAATATGTGAGTTTTTCCAGTGAACAGCTATGGACAGGTTCCACAGAAAAAAACACAGAAAATTGCGAATTGGCGGGGGTTCACTGTTATTGACTTCATTTCTGAACTTTTGTATGCGAACAGCAGCCTAAAGCCAGAATATTGTCCCGGAGGCAGTTCCAAAGATGGGAGTCTTGCTTCTTTTCAATAGGAAGGCGCCTCTAAGACCTTTGTTAGGGCTTTTTAATTACAGCAGCGCTGGGTGTAATTGATCCGGGCTTAGAAGGATTTAACTGTCAATGAGAGCTTGCTTGGGCGTTAATACAGCCAATCCAACGCTTCCACCTTTGTGTTGTGTTTTTTATGCCGTTGACTCACATCTGTCGGCGTAGCTGTTAAATGGGCTTCACTGTGCAGACGAACGGCTGTCGTTTGGTTCAACTTGAACATGTCTGTTCCCGGGGATCGTCCGCTCCGTCCTCCTGCAGAGCATTCACGTCTTCTTGTGTTGTCACCCAGAAGCTTTAAACTTTCATAAGGCTGTTAGATAATGCTTCCCGATGAGGGTGAATTATTGATGGCCTTGTATGAGTGGGACTGGGCAGGCAAGCTTTTAACACTCCAAAGCTGCTGCTGCTGCCATTGCTGCTGCTGCAAGCTCGCTTGTCCGGTAACTAAGGGACACAGCACAAACACTCAAGGAATGATGTAGTGGAGGAGAGTGAGGAGGGGAATAAAGCAAAGCGGGCAAAGAGGCTGAAAATAAAGTTTAAAAAAAAAAAAAAAGCTTGCATTCTTTACAATGACTGTTGAGTTGAGCCTCAGGTTGGCAGCACTGAAAAGCTTTACATCAACACAGCAAGCCTGGTCTGTTTCTCTAAAGCACAGACAACTAGTATGGTGGCCGTCTTTTGCTTCTATTTGTTGATTTCACAGTTGTCTCTCTATTGATTTGGAACGACAAATGTTTCCAGTTAGGCACCTGAATTAAAACAAGACCCTCCCCCCCATCTGTAAGTTATGTCTTTTGTTTGTGCTAGAATGGGCATTTGTCGAAGAGGCCTTATAAATGTTTGTACATTCAGCCACTTCACACTTTAAACTGCTATTTAATGCAGTCCCTTAAGCAAGGTACACACCGACAATCAAATTTGAGCTTTTCCTTTCCTGTCAATCACGGTCAGCAAGGCCTGATTATCAGATTTCTCTAAAAGATTACCCTGAGCAATTATCCTGTGGTGTGGGGTATATTAAGAGTTTCCCCCCCCCTCCCCAATCTGCTCAAAAACGGTCGGGCCGACAATCGTAAATGTTAAACTTCTCCAATGTTTCTAATGGAAAATCCATGTGTGTGTGGTCCTCACTAGGTTCGGCCGAGCCACGGATTCTGTGATTCTAATGTAAAATGAAATGATAGCCAATTAGGGAGCGACCGGAAGCAAACCACCCTCCATTAGGCGCCCCAAGCTGCCAAAACCCACTTGCACTACGTAACTGCCCTTTTGTCATTTCAATACACAGCGTGTCCATTGCGCATTTGGTGAGATGTGCATTGTTTCCAGATTATGGAAGCCCACATTAAACTAACACCTGTGCTGTAAGGT
The DNA here is from genome assembly GCF_024500385.1 of Phyllopteryx taeniolatus. Taxonomy (NCBI): domain Eukaryota; kingdom Metazoa; phylum Chordata; class Actinopteri; order Syngnathiformes; family Syngnathidae; genus Phyllopteryx; species Phyllopteryx taeniolatus. The sequence goes on along the minus strand of NC_084515.1, from coordinate 15,398,556 downwards.
TGGCCGATTTTGGTGCTTTCAAAAACACAGTAGTACTAATGTTATTTTTACTTCTTTCAACCACCCATGGGGCTGAGACACGTGAGTTTCCCTTTCTCGTTCTGTGTAATGCGGCAGCCGTTTTGCCCTCCTAATGGAATTATAGAGAAATCTGCTAGTTCTGTTGAAGGTAACAGTGTGATTCATTTGGTTTCTGATGAAAGTGCCATTGTATGTGGCTTTAGAATAATATATAAAAAAAGAATACATTTACTCAAACAGTAGTCTAATAAACGCCTCCAGCTTGTAATGATCTCGGTTCATAAATGCTATAGTTCACATAAAAACCTGTTGCTAATAAAAAAGGGAGCAACTACCATGACCCGTGAATGTTCTATTAGATTAATTAAAATATGGAACACGTTGCCCGTACAGTATCAAAGCTGATCTTGGGTTAGGTTCCTGGTTAGGCAAGTAGTCGCTCTGCAATCTTGTGTGCGTCCATGTTTATGTTTCTCCAAAAGAGTTCCATTTATTTTGTTTTTATACTCTAGTTTCATTTGACAAAAATTGTAACATACCGGTAACATTGTTTCATATTGTTCCAAAATGCATGCCTTTTTAGAAATAAAGACACCCCCCGTCTGCAGTTGAATAAATAAACGCCCCTGGCCACCAACTGTGGAAATATCATTATTGTGAAGAGGCTTAACGTGGGTTGATGTGAAGTCATTCTATGTTGTCATCTAGCTAGTTAACATTTGCTTGTTAGCATTATCTCATTAGCATAAGCTAGTTAGCATTATACAAAATCTTGTTCCTATTTCTACAGAATGACAAGAGACAGGTTCTCAGATTAGTCACCGCAATGGGGTCTCCATTAACAATGAATACAACTCCCATGATGCCGTGGCACATCGTCAACCTGCACGTTATGCTAACGATTCCACTGAGAGACTCCAGCGGTGCAAAATAAGTCAAGAATTGTGTTTTCAGCTGCTTACTCTCAGCACAAATAAGTTAAATTGGCGTGAAGTTGGAGACATGGTAGATAAATCTGCTCAGGGTCACCTTTGAACAAGAAAATAAAGCAGTGAAACGGTAACACAAATGACAGCCAGGGAACAAGGTGGTAATTATGGTGGATTGAAAGGCGAGAAAAGGAGTCCAACTTGTTCTATTTACTTTTGCTAAGGCACCAGATTGATTGTCTGTGTCTGGTTTCCAAAGAAACACAGAGCTGTTGGCCAAATTAATAGCCGATCAACGTCCAGGCCAGCAGCATGTGTTTGGCTGCATATATTAAGTCAATGCATCATTTCCTCAATACAACCATACTGTAGAGGCGGGGAATATGGCCAAATTGCATTAGCTGCTTGTTTTGATTAAATACTAATGCAGCTTTAAAAAGAGAAGAACAGTAAATCAGAATAATCACACAAATTAAACACTATTAAATTGTAGCATACCAGTATAAATTTCAGAAAATATAATTACAAGGCACATTTGGATGATGGGTTAATTTATTGTAATTTAATACAAGCGAAAATGATGAACTGATCCCATTTATGCCTTCTCTGTTTTTATTTTTTCAAGCATTCCGATTACTTAGTTATTTCATCTGCAAATGCAATACAAAAGGATTAACTAAAAATAATTCAATTAATTTGTGTATAATCAATAACTGAATATTTTAGAGACAAATAAGAATGAAATGTATTCATTTGATTTATAAAAGCGTTTCTGTTTTTCAAGCGTAATAATTAATATTTATTTTTACCTGTCTAATTCCCCAAAACGTTTTTAGATTTTGTTGGATTGTAATTAATTTAATACTGACTTTTTTTAAAGGATATTTTTTTATTTTGTTTTACTTTTTATTTTATTAATATTTGGAAATTACTAATTATTACAGTCACAAGAAATAATTTAAATGTTCTCAATTTAGCACTTTTTTTTGCACAGAAACAAGCATTTTTGTTGTCATTTTATAATTGTTGATTGTATAGGGATTAGATTTTATTAAATTTTTTTACATGTAACACCTGCCCCCACAAAAAAAAGTATCATTTCACTCTTAATGCAAGTTTTAGACTTGAATAGAATAACATTACATTTGTGATAAAATAGTTTTGAATGTTTTTGATGAAATTAAAAATGAAAAGAAGCCTGCAAACATCCATCCATCCATCCGTTTTCTTTCACCGCTTATCCTCACTAGAGTCGCGGGTTGCCGGAGCCTATCCCAGCTATCTTTGGGCGGGAGGCGAGGTACACCCTGAACCGGTCGCCAGCCAATCACAGGTCACAACCATTCACACTCACATTCACACCTACGGGCAATTTCGAGTCTTCAATCAACCTACCACGCATGTTTTTGGGGTGTGGGAGGAAACCGGAGTGCCCGGAGAAAACCCACCCAGGCACTGGGAGAACATGCATACTCCACACAGGCGGGGCCGGGATTTGAACCCCGGTCCTCAGAACTGTGAGGCAGATGTGCTAACCAGTCAATCATCGTGCCGGCGCCTGCAAACATAATGAGAAATCTTTAATTTTATTAAATTTGAACTTAGACCTTCTGAATATAATACACATATTTATGTACCGAAATCGTGAGTAATTTAATCAACATAATTTCTCACTATATTGAGGCAAGTTAGAACACAAGAAGACCATCAAGTGTGAAAAACATGCAGTTGTCCCACGGGACTCATTGGGCTCAACTATTACTACGTACCGTTGTGTAATGGCCACGCGATATGAGGCAATTTTACACCACGACAGTAGCCGCGCTACACAATGCTGTGGTCTCGTGAATTAAATCCAATTTCGAGTGTGGTTTCCTGTCGTTAAACGTCACGGGAAATCCTTTTGAGACTCACCGAAAGAGTGCTCCAATAATATTTTTCATGAGAAAAAAAACATGCTTCAGGTCTTGTAGTTTTTATGAAGATACTGCTGTTTTCATTAGCAGGTGTTTTATGTGTTCACCCAGTGCCACTCTACCCTTTGCTTTTGTGTTCAATACCCGCTGGAAACAAAACAATAACACCTGAATAAATTAACCGATTAACTATACCTTATTTCCGTTTTTTTTTTAGTCAAGCTGGTTTAGTAATTGAGTCAATGTCACGGCCATTTTGGAGACTAGTTTTTACTGCTGATTGAACTGTGAGCGTACCATCTCAAAACACCCACCCCAAAAAAGCGCTGTAATGATTTGTGCTGCAGCACCGCCGTGTTGAATGCAATTGCGTGTTGATTTTCCAAGAACGCAGCAGCGTTACTAATAAGGTGAACGAAAGCGCTGAAGACATTGAATGAGCAGGGACCGCACGTAGCCGCTCAATAAACCCGGTGAAGCTGATTGGCTCGAGCGCTGGGGAAAAAAAATGGTACCCTCGGGTAAAACTAAACTGAATGTACAATGAACCGTCCGTGTGTTTGAGCGGCGTGGTTGTCATTATATTATAACAAGTTGCGCAAGAAGACATTTTGCAGATACTTGATGATTTAAGATTGGAATAATAAACCCTAATAAGATTGGAATAAACCCTAATCCTAACCCACCAACCCTAACATCCTTACCCTAGGGTGCGTGTGACAGAGGACGCTAAAGACACGCCCCCATTAGGTATATATTGCCGGTATGTGCATCGGTTTGGCTAAGGACCCCCGAAAATGGCACCTACGAAGAGACACGCTTATGAAGCACAGCTTAAACTGCAAGCTATCAGTTGCGCGGAGGAACATGGGAATTGAGCAGCCACGAGAGAATTCAAGATCAACGAATCCATGGTTCGCAAGTGGAGGAAGCAGGAAAACGAGCTTCGCCAAGTCAAGAAGACGAAGCTGAGTTTCCACGGAAACAAGGCGAGGTGGCCCGAGTTGGAAGACCAACTCGAGCAATGGATTAATGAGCAAAGAACAGCCGGGAGAAGCGTCTCTACAGTCACCATTCGACTGAGTGCAATAACTCGGAGCTTGCCATCATTCCAGGAGGCTTAACGAAGGAACTTCAACTGCTGGACATCCGTGTAAACAGGGCGATCAAAGTGAAGTTGCGAGCGGCGTGGGAGCGATGGATGACAGATGGCGAACACAGCTTTACTAAGACTAGGAGGCAGCGCCGGGCGAGTTACGCCACAATTTGTGAATGGATTGTGGATGCTTGGGCTAACGCGTCTGCTTGCACTGTTGTTCGAGCTTTCGTAAAAGCCGGCATCATTTCTGAGGAGCCGCACGGCAACGAGACTGACTCCGACAATGACGAGAGGCAACCTGGCGTCTTTGATGGAGAACTTGACCAGCTGTTCATTTCGGATAGAGAACATGAGGACTTTGACGTATTTGTCGATGAGGATTGATCAAAAAATAACCTGAGTACATTGTTAAATACTTCAATAAAGTACAACTGAACTCAGTTTTCCTGCCTTTTTAAAAACATTGTTTTAGCGTGCACGCATGCTCCCGTATGTTTTTCCATGCCTGCGCCCAATAATACGGTGCACCTTATGTATGTGTTAAATACAGAAATAGACCCCGTAACTGAGACTGCGCCTTTTAATACGGTGCGCCTTATAGTCGTGAAAATACGGTAATAATTTTTTTCATGGCAGTTTCTGTGACAATTTTGCTTGGTGTTGATTCACTCGTTTAGTTTGCTATCTAACGAAGGACAACATGATGCCAGCTATGGAAAGAGAAGCAACTGTAAATACACACTCAAACAGAACTCATCCAGGCAGAATTGAAGCACTTTCATGCTGCAGCGTTGACCAACCCATTCATTGTGTCTGTGCTACCACTGCGCAAGGGCGCAACGCTGGGCTGCGACAAGTGTGCGTGAATTATAAAATAACATCTTGGCACATCCAATAGGAGAGATGGTGGCGGAGTGATTCTACAGTGAAGAGCATGGAGGAGAAAATGAAAGAATCAACAATGTAATCAGTAACAAATGGCAGGCGTTGAGTTAGGGAAATCGTCTTGCCAGAGGTTTGTTGTCTTCCTCCTGAGGCTGGGCCAACTCTCGCCAAGGCTGTCAAACTGCTTCCTGTATAACCTGAAATAAAACTCAAAGTGGTCTTCATTGATCTGTAGCTCACAGACGTGCCTAAACTCCCCCAGATAACTGCCATGCCATTAGAATAAAATGAACCCATAGCCTTCTTTCAGCTGCTGGTCGTCTTCTCCTTTTTCTTATTATGTGCTAAAGCCAGGGCTTTTTGTTGAAATGGTAACAAATGCATACTTCTACACTCCGACCTAGTTTATGTCCAAACCAGTAAAAAAAAAGGCTCCAGGCTACTTCCTGTTTGGTTGCTTAGCAATCAGTGGCAAATATGGGCATAGCTTGAGCTGTGCCCATTTCTTCTGCGTCGTCAAAACAGGAGTTCAGAATATTCTCAAATGCCTTTTTTTTTTTTTTTTTTTTAAAAACAACATAAATGCATAAGAAAAATCCAGATGTCTAGTAGGATACATTATGTGGTCTATAACTTTTTACTTACGTACTACTTTCCTCTGTTGACTTTCATGCTCATTCCTCGTATGTCAGCTGCAGCGGCGGAAAAATGTTATGGAGTCTGTCATGTCGGCGTGTGCTCTCAATTCTTGCTGGCTCGAAGCCTGAAGTGAAAGCACAGTGTTTCAATGTTCTGTTTTATCGTTCTTTAAACATCCATCCATCCATTTTCTGAGCCGCTTCTCCTCACTAGGGTCGCGGGCGTGCTGGAGCCTATCCCAGCTATCATCGAGCAGGAGGCGGGTTACACCCTGAACTGGTTGCCAGCCAATCGCAGCTTTCTTTAAACATGTTACATGTTATTTTTTAACCTCTGCAAATATAGCTCATTTACTTTGAAGGCTGTTATACTGTGTAATTGTCCCCTACAAAGGTGTGAGCGTCAACATATCATCTGTTAGCAACATGCTGATGGAGTTGATGAGTTTCTTCTCCATGTTGTGATTTTAGGAGGGATGGCGGGAGGGGGAGGTCACATATTCCGTGTAAAAATGTGATTTAATGTCAAGGCGAGATGCAAGGGGGCCGTTTGTGTGTGCGTGGGGGTGTTTGGTTAATGAATGTGGCGGAGAAGTTTCGAGCGATATGCGAAGAAGGTACTGAACACGGTGTTCTGGTGGCAAATGTAATGAAAATTCATGGTGAGGTTTTTTTCTTTTTGCGGTCACAATTTCCGGGGACATTGTTTTTTGTGGCTTTTCTGTAGCAATTTATAGTGATATTTTTTGTGGTAACAACCTTTTTGCGTGAGGCATTTTGGTGACAACTAATTGGGGGGTTATCACAATTATTGTTTTTTGGTGACTTTTTCCTGAGTCCATTTGATTTTTTTTTTTAAATCAACATTTCTTGTGACAGTTTTTTTAAGTTTTGTTTTTGTGGCTTTTTGGTGGCAATTTATGGTGATTCTTTTTTGTTGTTGTTGAGTTTTTTAGGTCAACATTTGTGGTGACAGTTTTTGTGATTTTTCTTTCTTTTTTGTGCGTGTGGCTTTTTTGTGGCAATTGGTGGTGATCTTTTTTGATGATTGCTCTTTTGGTCACAATTTTTTCTGACTGGATCTTTTGTGACCAATTTAGGTGATATTTTTTTTTTATGACTTCTTCTTTTGTGGTCACAATTTCTGGTGACAATTTTTGTCACAATTTTTTCAACAGTTGTTTTAATGCTGCAAAAGTCACTATCAATTTTTTTAGTCAGAATGTTTGGCAAAACGTTTTTGTCATTTTTGTGCTGCAAATTTACAGTGACTAAAAGGTGCGTGTAGCTAAGGAGTGTAGCAGAGAGTGTTAAAATGAAGTGTGGAGGATGTGATAAATATTTTCTATAGATTTATGAAAGAAAATATACACAACAATCCCCGCTTTGTTATTCCATGTCGGCGAGGAGCAGCTCGGCGCTCGTCTCCGGCGACCCTGCGGGTTTGTCGACTGTGTCCAAGGTCAGCGCATTCATGTCGAGCGCGGCTACAGCGTTCAGCGTGACCAGCCCATGTTTGTAAACCAACCTGACATTTGCTTCTATGAAAGAACTTGAACTGTAGGCATTTGCAGAGCTCACAAAGCCTAAAACACGATTACAAGACACCTACAAATATCACCATAAAACCTCTCTGCTGCGAGCATCACTTTTCAATGTCACAAACATTCCACAATCCTTAAATAAAGTGACTAACTTTAAAATAAGAAAAAAAAAGTGGCAGCAGCTTTGCAAATGACTTTGATGGCTAATTAGAAGAAACTCTATGCCTCTTTTTGCAACCCCCCGTGCCCTTCTCTTCAATGCACTGGACGCGAACCTGCCACTTCATCCTGGGTCGTCTTTGTTCACTTGACTTTACAGAGTTTCTTCGGTCACCCGTACTGTGTTTCACCATGTCCATCTGGCCCTCCACTCTCGCTTTGTCTTATCTGCAGCCTCCATCATTTGGCCGACAGCCCCGAACACACCAACTGTTGTGTGTGCTTTCAATAAAAGAATGCAACTCCGTGGGCTTCAGGGTCTTGGCGTTCTGGGCTACGTCGAGCGGGATTGGAGAACATTTAACCGCACTTTTCCTCCAAGGTGTTCTTTCTTTGTCTGGGAAGAAAAAAAACAAAGCAAGTGTTTTCAATTTGAGGTTGAATAATATTGGAACACAATATTGAAAATTAAGGGCTAGGAATTTCTGGCTACAGGCTGCTAAAAAAAACCTGCTGCAGTGTAACTTACTGCATTTTGTGTGATCCATCACAAGACCGCTTGAGATGGATCAGGTTAAAAGTGGTCCATGGCTCTTATTTACTCAACTACAGATTTGGGGAGGTGTCTCTGCCAGTAGGCGTTTTACATTTTCTGTGATTTTGATTACTTTTTTTGGGTCATGATTTTTCATTTTTTGGGACACATTTTTCAGAAAAAATGTTTGGTCACACATTTTTCGTCAAAATATTCGGTAAGATTTTTCGTCAAAATATTCGGTAACATTTTTTCGTGACATTTATTCGACGGCAAGTATTAGCTGACCGTTTTTGACGACGTTTTGTGTCACACTGAAATTCTGTTGCAACAATTTGGTGACATTTGGCGACAATTTTATTGGGAAGATTTTTCTTTGGGTCAAAAAAGTACGGTAAAATGAGTTTTTTTTGTGTGAGCTTTTGGTGAAAAATATGAGTGGCTTTCTGTCACAATGTTTTGTGATTGTTTTTTTTTTTTTTTTTTTGCAATATTCATATATTCATATTCATTTTCTGCCAACATTTGAACATTTTTACCGGTGAATGTTTTTGGCCACATTTTTTAGCGATATTTATGTCGAACATTTTTCTTGATTTTTAAAAAAAATGTTTGCTCAAAATTTCTTTTGACATTTTTTCTGTCCCAATTTAAGTAAAATTTTGGGTCAACATTTTTTGCTGACAATTTTTGGTGGCCCATATTTGTTTATGCATTTTCATATTAAATGATATTATATACCGACTTGTATACTTTTTCTCTCCCCTAAATAATAATGTTGCTAAGTTACTAGTAACGTCAAGTGAAACTGGATGGCAATAACTTGAGGCAGACTGGGCGTAACTAATAAAATGCATACAGTGGCTCTCCAGAACATACACATTATGTAGCGACCACATGCCAGTTGTTAAAGAGTCTCCACATAACATTAGATCATCTTTAATACTGTGCAGGGAACTCTTTACACACCTCGGTGGTTGCTGCTGTTTTGGTTCGCAACAAAGTTCAAATGGGTTCAGCAGTTAACTGTAAGACCTTTGTAAGACCCTCAGAGGTCTTCGACAGTCCAACCAAAAGTCCAAAAGGCATTCGTCATTGCAGAAGTCAGCTGCGTTCGTTTTGTTTTATTGTTCCAATGCGAGCAACCCTACACCGTCATTTACAACATTTCCTGTTGCTCCAGCCCCTCCCTTGTATATACTGCATATCTTAGCAGCTGCAATGAGGAAATGCAAACTGACTTATGTTTCTGGAAAGTTCTCTACGTTGCTGGTGGAGACGAGGAAATGAAAACCGCATCCCCGGCAGGGGCCTGACAGTCGCAACATCACAAAGGAGTGTCTTGGGAAGAAATCTATCCAGGGGCTGTTTTGTCTTTGTCACAATTTTGGGTGACAATGTTTTCACCCAAAATTGTGACAAAGATGGATGACAGATGACATCTATCATCCATCGCTCCCATGCCATTTTTGGTGAACATTTTTTTTTTTTGTCAAAATATTTTGTTCACTAAATTGACTTGACCTGTGAATTTTTGTTTTGCTATTTTTTGGTGATGTATTTTCTTTCTTTTTTTGTTTTTTTTTGGGAGGGGTGTATAAAAAAAGATAGTGACCCTTTTTTCTTCTCAATTGTTTGGTGACTTTTTGTTCACAATTTCTCACAATTTAGGGGACAATTCTTTGTAAACGAAGTGATGAAATGTTTTTGGGGACATTTTGCTCAAAGTTCTGGCTACCTTCATTTTGACAGTTGTTCACAATTTTCAGTGATATTTTTAGCGTCCATTTTGGTGACTTTTTTGTTGACAATATTTCCCAATTTTGTAGACATTTTTTTTAGTGACAGTGTTTTGTTCACAAGTTCTAGAGAACGTTTTTAGCCAAATTTTTTTTTTTAGAATATAAATAAAAACTGGCGAAGACTGCATATCTGCACATAATATAAGAAAGAGTCAGCGCCATTCAGTTTTGTTTTTGTTTTATTGTTCTAATATGAGCAACCCTATCCTGACATTTCCAACTGTGACTCCGCCCTCGTAACATATATCTTATCAGGCGTGATGAGGAAATGGAAACTGATGCTTGATGTTTCTGGCAAGTTGTCTGATGGAGACGGGGAAATGACACCGCATCCCCACGGGGCTTGGAAGCTTCGTCCTGAGATGACAAAGAAGTGTCTCGGGAGCGTCAGGAAAAGTATCCAGAGGGTTTTCATCAACCGTTTTCTAATGTTCCATTTCACATGTGTTGCATGTAGGGCATGGGGGTGGGGCAGAATGTTAAATTAGTAGTTATTCAAAGAGTTGAGGACGAATCACTTGGCTGGAAGCACATCTCTATTTCAACTGGTTCGAGCGCGACACTTGGACTTGCACATTAGTTTTGGGCTTGGTCCCATTTGATTATGTATGTGTGGGCTCTTTATCTCCCCCCTTCTTGGTGCTGACAATTGAAAATGAATTAACATTCCCCAGGCTTTATTTTGGTCTCCTCTAAGCCTTTGGAGAAAACTTGGAGGCCAACCCAAGGGGGGGTCAGGCCGTACTCACAGGCTGTCAATCCTCCTCGGCGACCCTTCCGCCTCTTTTCTTTCTGCACCTTCCCACCTCCATTCTTCTGCATTCCCTCTTCCACCGCCAACCCACCCCCCCTCTCTCTTTCACCGGACGCCTCTCCAGCTCGAGTGAGGCCAAGCTTTGTCTCTCACGTTAAGACATACAGGGACGTCTCCCCAGTTCGTGCAGTCGTTTTAATTATCTTTTAAATGCCCGTCGTTCCTCTTTTTAAACTCTCATCTTATTATTTCTATCAGGTGGACATGAAAAATTCCCCACAGGCTGCAACTTTACCCATATATCTCCCGCGATGATGGATCTCTCTCCTTGGATTACGACTGGAGACAAAAGGAAAACAGATGTCGGGAATATTTGCGTATCATTACTCATTTTGTTGGTAGGCTTTTTAAATTTTTTTTGGGTAGTGTCATTTTCAGACAAATATACTGCTAATTGAAATATCAAGGGGCTCTATACAGTACAGTATGTACCTCTTTATTCAGGGAACAGATGAAAAGGAAGAACTTTTTTTCCCATCGGTTATGTTATTGAGTTCATTGGAGTGAGGAAGAAAGCAGTGACAGTTACTCATAAATCTGTTTTGTTTATATATTTATAACTTCCGCTGTCCGGATAGCAATTAGCAACAATATGGAGCTTCGGAGTCATATTGATGAGACCCTTGTTTGTAATAAGGGGATTAGCATTTGCTATTCATCACGGTCATGGCAACCCCAAAATGCCTTCTGTAGTGATTTATAGCTTAGATGGACCAGCCAGGACACCTCTCAAACTGTGTTAGCTAGGATGTTGATTGTGTGGAAAATATTGATGGATTAATCGCATCTTGAAACAGTTGAGACTGACTGAAGTGCACTACTCTTTTTTTGGTCAGAATTTTCTGTGCCAATTCTGTGGGTAAAAAATGTAAATTGCTATTTCTGGTGGCATTTTTGCTCACTATATTGTTGTGCTATTTTTGGGGTCACAGTCTTTGGTGATACCTTTCGGTTGCAGTTTTTTTTGTGACAATTTATGGTGATATACAGCATTTTGATGACCAATTTTGGATGACTTTTTTGGCCTCAACTTGTGATATATTTTGGTCACAATTTGACAGTGCCAATTTAATGTGCCAGTTTTTTTGGTTACATTTATCTTGATGTTTTTTTTTTTTTTTTTTTGCTGACATTTTATTGCCACAGTTTTTCATTACTATTTATTCATCAATTTTTGGGGGGATTTCAGTAACATAGGTAACATTGCTACAAATCGTATATTAAAAAGCTTTTTGCTAAAAACTGGCTTCACTTGTGTCCTCTTTCTGCTTGTTGAACGTAGACGTGCCAGGACATCTCTCATACTGCGGTAGCTGCATTGAACGTTTATTTTAAGATACAGTGTAACACAGCCTAGTTTTATTAGCAATCAGCATATACATGCATTAGCTTAGCTTCATAAGCTTCTTACCTCTCGCTTCTCTTGTGCTGTGTTAGCACTAGTGTTGTTGTTAACAGTTCAGAGCAGTATTTGTACAAACTTTGCCATGAACCAAAATATGTTGTTTTAAGATTTAACACAAACTAGTTCTGTTAGCATTTCGAATGTACATACATTAGCTTATATTCCTTAGCTTCTTACCACAAATTTCTTTTGTGTGGCATTAGCACGTCATTGTTGCTATCATTACTAGCCAGAAATGTCTGCAGTGTTTTTACAAACTTAATAACTTTTATTTTTTAGCTATAACACAGATTAGTTTTGTAGAATTTAACCTGTTCATTTATAAGCCTGTCATGTTTGGCTCACTTCCATTTCCTTAACCTTTTAAGTGAGCTTAGCTTGTCAACACGCTTTGCCGACTCATATTTCCGGCACGAATTAAATGTTTTTAGCTGTAGGGTGAGCATGGCGGCTACCAGTCTATTCTCAATTATTCCTTACTCTTATGCTTTAAATAACAATAATAATAACAACATTTTATGCTTGAGAAGCTTTGACCCCCACCCTTCTCACAACGCCCCCCCCCCCCCCCCTATCTGTTGTGAAATTATGTCGCATCTGTCAGTACTTGTGCATCTTGATGTTAATCACCTAATCCCTTTTTCCTTAAATCCTGATAAAATCCCACCAAACAAAAAAAAGTATTTTTAGAAAGATGCGCTTTGGCCGGCTTAAGGGGGAAAGAAGACATGTTACTCAGCGGGGTGATGCCGTATGCGGGGGCTAATCGGGAGAAAAAGAACCCCGGGGTGGTGAGGGCAAGCCTACATTGGCTAGCTTTGCCCCCCTGGTGTCTGGAGGGGCTCCTGGCCTCAGCAGGCCAGAAGGGATGGGGCACGTCCCCTCGACAGCTTCCCATCTCCTCCTGTCAACCACCAGTAGACTTAGCACGTGGCTCCCAGGAGGGTTCCGAATCTTCGGAGTTAAACGGGCGTGTGCATATGTAGGAAGGATTGCATCTTGGGCGATTTGGTGCCCTGCCCGCTGCTGAACCGGTGGATTACCGGAAAGATTTGACTGTTGAGCAGCCAACTTGAATGGCAAATAGAACCATAACCACACGAGTCGAACTGATGCCTCTGCTGGGAGTCTGCCTCTCTGCCACGGGGGCATGATCAAAACAAAATATCAATAAATAAGCCCTTTGCGTCACGCTTGTATGGAGATCCAGCTGGCAGTTGCACACTGATCATGTATAGGATGACTTCAGTGGTGACCTAAAATGTGGTAATGTGAGGTTTTAGTGGCATATCTTTTGAGGTGCCAAAAATATTCAAGCGCTTTTGGCATTAAGGCGTGGATAATTATGATAGAAATGTGTGGTTGTAGACGACCACAGTGTATACCACCCAAGTTTTCTCATGCATTCTAATAGAAAAATAGATGAAAGCATGTTCTATTTCTGTTATTCATTGTACGTATATACAGGAAGTCCTCGATTTACGAACGAGTTCCGTTCCTACGCTAGCGACGTAACCCGAATTTCCGCGTAAGTCGGATTTCACCATTAAAGTCTAAATTTACATCGAAATACTTCTGTTACGGGTATTGTGCCACGTGAAGCTCGGTGTGTGTGGGCGTGTGCGTCGATGTGTGAGTGAGGCGTCGTCCGGTGGGACTGTGAAGAAGGAAGGAGTGTGCGCAGGTGCGAGTGTGTCCAGTGGCAAGTGTAGTGACGGCGACCGGGGAAGAGTAGCGATTAGCGGAGGACCCGTTGACGTTGAATGTGCAGAGGAGCTAATAAAGCCATTAAAGCAGCAAATCGGTGCTTCGTGCCTTTATTGTTGCCGCCACCCAGCTCAGCTGTGCAACGAGAGAAGGGCGTTAACCCCGAGGAGGACAATCTCGGCCCTGGAGAAGGCGTCTCCCCTGCGTCTCCCGACTACGGTCAGGTGACCGTAGCAGGAAAGGTTAACACTTCGTATAAAGAAACTAAAATACATTAAAATAAAAAAATAAGATGCTGTACTTACCATTACTGCTGAGAGTATGAAAAAAGGAGGGCGAAAAAGGCAAAGATACTCCTGGCGCACAAACACAGACAAGCACTATGCACTAGCTAAGCAGAAACACTATAGTGATGGGGACAAAATGGCGGACGAGGCACGGGCGTCGTAAAGTCGAAACTCGAGGACTTCCTGTTTACTATATATACTCAGTAAAAGTATATATATATATTGAGTAAAAAATATATATACTGTATTTAACTCATTCATATTTTGTGTAGTAACATCAGAGCTGCAAGTTTATGTTGATTATGATAGAAACAGAAATAAAACTTGTCTGCTGCAAGACAAAAAAACATTACATGGTCTTCTCTTTATATATATATATATATATATATATATATATATATTACCAGTGTTGGCATAAACCATAAATAAACATACAGACAATTTCTTTTTTCAAAGAAACAGATGGTTGTATGCGGCCGCAATGTGTCCCCCCTGAGTTTTCGCATTGATTTCAATACACAAGTGGATGAAAGCTGATTTTGTTTTTCTGTTGTATATTATTTAAAATATTTGTATTATGTGTTTATTTGAGTGCAGTATAGTGGGGTTGTTGGCAAATTACAGTTTAGTCAAGCCTTCAATTCTCTCATAGATCATTTTTCAGACATGTTGACTTCTCAAGTACTATTACTAACAAGAGTCGGCGCGAGGCAAACGCTAACCAAAGGGCCGCTTGGGGCCCCAAGACACAGACTTGTCGACTAGTCGATTTCGCTACTCCACAATGACTGTTAAAATGTAGCGTTTTTGCTTGAGGAGAAGATGAAGCTGCTTACAGCAACAGATGAGTGCACTGAATGAAATTAGTCCATCACCTTAATTGATTTAAATTGTCTTCTATTTCAGAAAGCACAGCTTTGGTAATTGAGAGTGAACCAGGAAAGGGGGGAAAAAGCCAGGCTCGAAGAGAGATTTTGAACAACTCTGTGGCCATTACAGTGAAAGTGGAAGGAAAGCGGGGAATTTTTCCAGTGCACATAAAGAGATCTTAGATCATTGACAAATGCTGTAAATTCCTACCATGCTGAACCCGCTGCTGTGGTGGGCCCAGAACCTGGAAAGGTTTTCTTGTTTGGCCAAGTTGTGAAAACGGTTAACCCAGGTGTTCCAGTGGAAAGCACACCGAGTGAAAGCGCGACAGCTTGGGATGGGAGTGTTTATAAATACATGTGTGTCGCAAATTAAGTACCATTTTGACTTAAGTTGTACAGCTTTAAATTTATTCAGACGGATGACTAGACATCCAATGGAATATCCAGGTAGTAAAGAAACAATCATGAAGGTTGATGGGGGTCGAGCGCATTCACAAGCCTTGTGTCTTTGCACAGTGACAGCTACAATGTGGCCTGTTGTGTCGGATGGCAACCACATGGGAATAAACAAAACACAATATGTAAATGAATTTCTGTATTCCTGCTAGCGGATATGTACGTGCTTATATATGTGAAGTCAGTGTGTGGCATTTGACTGCTGCTTGCTGTTTGACTCCAGTAAGCAGTTTATCTGTCTGCTGTGTTAGCTTGTGCAGGCTGCAACCTTTTACCGTTTCTGCAGACATAGCGCTGGTACCCAAACCCCCCCCAACACACACACACACACACACACACCACCCTCGATAAGGAAGAAGACAGAACGTAAGCTCACAATGCAGTCGTGTCTGCGTTGCCTGAGCGACAGCCGTGTTCCCCCCCCCCCCTATTTTCCCTCTCTGTGTGGAGGCGAAGGAAAAGTAGAACAGGGGACGAGTTGGAGAATGAAGCATTCATTAGTGACACATTGGCGAGTGTCAAATAAGTACCAAGAACACCATTTACTTTGTCTTAATGCTTGGGCCCTTACAGGTGTGAAAGGGGAAAAAAAGTGTTCACATTTGCTGTTCAACTTAATTTCTCAGTCTTTTACTCAGCCACAAGCGGGTATGGGGTAGACGTTGGGAGGGTGAGGCAAATGCGCTGTGCGAATGCTGCAAGCCGAGCAGCACAGTGAATGAATCGTAATTTCCCCCCCCAACGAGTGTTAGTACGTCAGTAGATAATATTGCTAGGATGAGCCTGCATACCGAAAAACATAAATCCCAACTTTGAAGATCTCTAAAAGCACTGCAGCTGAGCGTGCGTGCGACAGCGGACAGCTGAGCAGACGTAACACCATTAAGCGGCATCAAGTGTGCAAATGTTAAATCCAGATCAGTGTTCTGCGATTAATGTGGACAAGGCCCGCACATTACAGTAAAGCCCGATGCAACATGACACTGCATGCGTTGTAAATCCACAGCTGGAATAATAATTATGACATCATTGCCCAATTTGCTCCATTTTAAGGCAATCTTTTGTGTCTATTTCTGCAGATGCGAAGATGACTGGTGATGCTTTGCAGAGAACCACCGGTCGTTGACTTTGTTCCAGCTTCCTGATCTCACCTCCGAAAAAAACAGATTTTCTTGGACGGCTCACCTAACAGGGGTACAATG